>NC_137217.1:6175241-6210241 GCF_949987685.1 Ammodytes marinus | reverse complement strand
CAGGCCCACCGGACCCAGTGATTACCGGGTTCTGAACGGCAACCAAGAAGCGCCCGCAGTATAGTCCCTGCTCTGATCGGAGTGCGGCACACGCGGGACCATGCGCTCGCTAATAGAGACATTTACACCTTAGTAAAAGTTGGCAGGTGTTACCCCCGCCGTTGTCGAGAGCAGACGCATGCCGGGCATCATTAGGCCCCGTGCCAAGCCTGGTTTTTGGCTGCCAGCCCTCACTCGCTCACTCTGGTTTAGGCTGTGTGAGCGTCTGTGTGAGTATTTGTGTGTGTGTGTGTGTGTGTGTGTGTGTGTGTGTGTGTGTGTGTGTGTGTGTGTGTGTACTTCAGCGGAGGAATAGTGTCCTCTGTCGTATCAGTGGCACGCTAAGAAGAAGGGGCTTCTTACTGGAGTGGAGAGTGCAGTGTTGCTCTCCATGCAACATGTATATCTGTATGAAGTGCTGGTCTGAAGGGGAGCAGGAGGACTCAATATTGCACAAGTACATGCGTTTATAAAGTAGCTCCTTTTTTGTTAGCTAATTTTTAAAAAGTCAGATTGTTCCTCTGATGATCATACATTACATGTAACAGCAAACGAGACCATCAGTGCAAGGAGCGGTACTTTTAAATAGTTTTTCTTAATGCCATGGTCATGGGTATGCTCATCCAGGAACAATAGCTGGCGTGGTAAAAACACTAACGCTTTTGTCCAAAGGGGCCGCTAGAATTAAGAGAAGCTGAAACTTCCTCGAAGTGACTTTTCAGAAATAAATGAGGGATAGATTAAGTGTTTCATAATTAATAAGGTCAATTACTTTATATCTTGTTTATTGTGTGTACAAGTAATACTTTTTGTAAGACACATAATGCTGCATTTCTCATTTTCGATCATCATAACAAGGACAAATTTTACACTGAACATATGACATTTTCAATGCAAATAAAGAATAGCATTGGTCAACCCCTCCAGTATCCACTCCTGCAACCAAGGCATGTTAACATTTGTATGGTTACGTTTGGTCTATTCAAATCACTTGGTTAGGGTTAGGTAAAGACTGTGGCTGCAATTAACCTGAATGAGAAAGACAAACCAGAACCAAAACACATGACAGGGAAGCAGTCAAAAAATGAGAGTGCAGCATTACTTAGCTCCAAGTTATGCATGGGGAATCCACTAAGTACACAAAACAGGAAAAACAATGCTCAGAAAATACACTGGGACCGCGTGTGTTTGGTGAGAGGGGAGATGTGCAGAGATAAGCTCAGGTAAAAGGGAAAGAGCTGATTGGACAGGAGGGAGTGGTAGGATCTAGAGTAAGTGACATGGCATGAAAATAACAGCTGAAATAACAAACCAAGGGTTGGCAGTCTTTCCTTAAAACCAACACTGACTTAAGGAACAACAAAGGTCACATATTATGCTCATTTTCAGGTTCAAAATAGTACATTTGGGTTCCTATTAGAAACTGTTTTATGATGTGTCCAAAACACCATTTTATTTCTCACGGCCCCATTCCTGAATCTCCACTTTTCACCCCCCTTCTACATTCCATCCAAAATGTTGATACTGGTCTAGACATACTTCATACTGTCCTTGTAAGATGCGTAGCTTGGGCACTGCTATTCTAATAATCTGCTGTGAATGTTCAAATATGTCAGTCGACTTTTTCCTTTCTTTTGTTCGAACATGGAAAACAGCTGAGTCTCTCTTCCATGGCTAACTAAACATATTTTCATCCCTGCAACACTTTCATATTACTCCTTCCTATTCTCCTCTGTTTCATTTCTATTAATTAACTATGACTCTCTTGTCTTGATCCCGAGCAGAAGAGATACCATTTGATCAGCTGGTCAGTAGTCACACACTCCCTGATACATGCTACAGTCCTGAGATCTCCCTTAGACATCTGCACACACACACACATGCACACACACACACACACACACAAGCACGCACGCACACGCACGCACACACACACGTTGCACATACTCTGAGTAATGAAGTGTTGTTGGTGCTGCAGTCACCCTCCCCTCCATTTACATACAGAATACATTACTGAAAGGTTTATACCATGGACCCCATAGTTTGCGCAAGTGAGATTCAATAAATCCTCCGTCCACGCAATGTCGAGGTCTCCCCCTTTCTCAGACAGAGAGAGAGAGAGAGAAACAACAACAGAGGCAAAACACAGAGGCAGGGAGGTTGAAACTATGTCGCAGAGATACGGGCACGTCTCTGGATGTAAATCGACTGCGAAACAGAGAAAAAGCATTAATAATGATAATGGCGATAATAATTTAGAAGCATAGGGGATACACACATTTAGCCAGGCAATCAAAAAAATCCATCTGCGGAGGTGTTAATATTGAAGAGATGCTGATGGCACAGAAAAAGAAAGAAAAGCGCACAGCACCAAGCATTCTGAATATGTAATGACAACCGGGAGGCCATAACAAACACTGCTTTTATGTAGAGAGTATTACTTATTAAAATGGCATCTTAAATATTTATCGCGCTATAGATGGCCCCTGTCACTGTTGTTTTCTTCTTATTTGTCTCCCTGAAGACTCTACTGTCTGAGGCTGAGGGGAATGTATGAACTCCATTCAGATTGTTACACCTCCCCCCTTTCTCCCCTCCTTTTTTCTTCAGAAAGGGCCCTGATTAAAATCAACTGCCACAGTAGATTGTGATGAATTATGCAGACTTTGGTGAGGGGAAACCAAGCAAAAGGCAATATTTCATTTAACAAATGTAATGCATGGAGCTCTCGGGGTGGATGTTAGAGTGAGGGGGAACACTGCATATTGATACGCTTTTTGTTATGCGTGTGGAGCATTGTTTTACAGGTGAGGTGTTTTGCACGTACACATGTACCACGGTGGCTTTGTTACCTCCGTGGTTAGTCAAAAAATCTCGACTTCTAAAGCACGTACATCAACTCAACTTTCCCTAAGCATTCTCAGCTCTATTTTGAAGGTTTTCTCTGAAGGATTTGTTCACATGTTGTTAATTGCCTGATTTATGATACATTTTGTTCTTACAAACATGCCAAAAATGCATTTTTTAGGACTTGTTCATGGTATTTTTATGATTTATAAAATGAGAAAAAGGCTGACACTAATATATGCATAATTATCTGACTCTCCGTCAGCAGTCGTGTGCAAAGTTGTGGGAGAAAACTTTGCTTGGGAGAAGTTTCCGCATCCAATGATCATTTATCTCGGCGGTACATTTTTAATCAAGTCGTAAACAAAATGAATACCTGCTCTCAGCATCCGTTACAAAGGAGATGAATCAGCACTGTAAACTGCTAGGTATTCAACGTGGGAGCGCAATGATATATCATTGTTACTTGGCTTGAATGAGATAAAGTATTCAAGAAGAACTTGGAGAAAGTACAAGACGCATGAATGCTAACGGAGTATTAAACTTGCCTTCGCGGCTCATGTGCAGATCACAGTCATGCATTTGACAGACTATGAAATTATATGAAATGAGGTAAAAATGAGATTGGTTTGATGACATGGCATTGGAAAAATCGTATTAAAACAGGAATTATTTAAACAGATTTGATAATTTTTTTAATTGTTTTATAGATGGTTATTTTAAATGGAACAAAACTATTTTCTATAAAGTGAAGATGTATTACAAGTCTATTAAAAAGTAGCAAAGCAAACTCCATGTAAAAAAGTGTGGAGGAAAACATATTCAGAAAAACAGTAAATGAAGAAGAAGAAAAAATCCATTAATCTCCTTGCGTTGCAGGGACTCTGGAAGTGATAGCACAACACTTATATGACTGTGTGTGTGTGTGTGTGTGTGTGTGTGTGTGTGTGTGTGTGTGTGTGTGTGTGTGTGTGTGTGTGTGTGTGTGTGTGTGTGTGTGTGTGTGTGTGGGCCGCTGGTGTGAAGCAGTATTACAGTGTGTGCAGGCCGGTCACAGTCATGTGAGATTCAAGGCTCCTGCTTGGTAAACTCAGCAACACAAGCACAGCAGCACTGCACCTCCAAAGAGACGCAGCAGAACTCCTTTATTCCACAGGTATACGGCCTAGAGTTTTCCATGTGCTTCACTTTTCCCATTTCTTGTGTTTTGATCAGGCTATAATATCATATGCGACAGGGATGGCTGCTCCTGTCTCTCGGTCCTGTCTAAATAGAGGAACACAGGAAGGAAGAGGGTTTTTTTTTTTAATGAGATCTACACAGAGCGCCGGTTACATTGATAAGTAAATACTACGGCTTTAAATGCTTCTCGCACTCAATTGGCTCCCCCGCTATTGTTGCCGAACGTACGCCTCAGTGAACTCTAAATTTTCCGCTGTCACACTTCAATAACCCTAATTGTCCAAAATAAATGAGCTAATTTCTGAAGTTCCAATTTTCATATGCGAGGGAGATAAGGCAACTTTGCTGATTGATTGGATTCCTTTGTGCGCATGTGGCTACGGGTATGCACGCGTCTCTGAGCCTGTGTGTGTGTGTGTGTGTGTGTGTGTGTGTGTGTGTGTGTGTGTGTGTGTGTGTGTGTGTGTGTGTGTGTGTGTGTGTGTGTGTGTGTGTGTGTGTGTGTGTGTGTGTGTGTGTGTGTGTGTGTGTGTGGAGAGAATGTGAGTGTGTGAAAGTGCAGCACTCATAATTTGAGTGAAGGCTTCTGTTTATTATGCCTCTGTTATTCACTGCAAGCATTTCTCTGACCCCCGCTGATATTCATCCGGCTTCCTATATACGCACAGCAAGAATGAGAGAAAAGGAGAGGGAATAGATGGATGGAGGGAGAGAGAGAGAGAGAGAGAGAGAGAGCAATGGGAAGGCAAAGAGAAAGTGCATGAGACAGAGTTTGTTTGCGTGGTTGTTTTCATGTGTGTGTGTGTGTGTGTGTGCGTGTGTGTGTGTGTGTGTGTGTGTGTGTGTGTGTGTGTGTGTGTGTGTGTGTGTGTGTGTGTGTGTGTAAGGGGTCCCCACGGATTTGGCTGCTGGATCCAGCCTGATCATTTGCATTTTTTCATTTGAGCTGTTATTTGCAGCATTGCGTGCAGCTCTCAAACCCCTAAGGGCCAGCAGAGTAATTCAGTAAAAAGGCAGGTAACACATAAATTAATCATAAGAAGTCTTGAGTATTATTGCACTCAACTCACTTACTCACACACACACACACACACCCGCACCGATTTAAACAGAAATATATGTATGCCTGCATAAGAACACATTCATACACACTCGCAACTGCACATTCTAATAGGGAGAGAGAAGAATACACACACACACACACACAGGCACGCACACACACACACACACACACACACACACACAGACTCTGATTGAATCTGAAAGGAGACCAAGGTCGAGTGAGAAAAGTTTTCAACTCCATCAAGCAGAATTACTGCTGCTGGATGGAGAGAGGAGTAACTTTTAATGGACCAATGTTTTAATACAAAAACTTTATCAAACTCTGACGCGCCTCGCATACCAATGTGTTTACCCCCTCTCTCTCAGTCATGTATATTGGATTCATCAGGAGGAAAACACTTACTCATTTTCCTCTGTCGCTGTGATTCAAGTGAAATGGAAGGATGTAAGAATAGCTTGCACCACAATGTGTTGATTGATGATCTTTTCATTTGCGCATGCATGAACAGTATGTGAAATAAAACCTAAGTTAAAAAACATGATCCTAAAAAAAACCTTGATAAACTGTAGGCAATAAGTGGAAACAAAAAAACTGCAACATCCTACAGAAGAAAGATGAAAAAATCTGTTGCAAACATCTATGACTCCAAAGCTTTGTCTCATATATAACAAATAGGATTACATTTTAAGACATTGGATACATTTTGTTATGAGACTCAATCCAAAGCAATTGGAAGCCTCATCCGGCCTTGACGATTATGTTTACTTTGACTGCTACAGATAGAAACGAGACATAAGCTATATCCCATTCCAGAGACCGCGTCCTACGCGGTCTATGAAGGCTACAGCCTGTGAAGGCCGATTCGATTCATTGTTAAACGAGACGGTCTCCGCAGGTCTCCGTTTACGAGCATTTCCGGTTTGCGTAACAAGCCGTTACCTTGCGTGACGACTCGCCGCTCCTGTGCTGCCTAGCAACCCTGATTGCTGCCAACGGAAACAGCCCTGTCAATGGAGGAAAAAAGAAAAAGAAGTTGCCTAGACGAAAAGAAAAAAAATACAAGAAGAAATAAAAGAAAAGACAAGAAAAAAAGAAAGGAAGATAAAGTTAAGAAGATGGAGCAACACGTTGCTGTTTTGTTATTTTTCATTTTATTTTATGCCAAATCTCTTGGGGCGACTGTGGCTCAGTTGGTACAGCGGGTCGGCTGATGATCAAAGGGTTAGAGGTTCGATCCCCGCCCTGCCACCTGTGTCATGGTTGTTGTGTCCTTGGGTAAGACAATTCACCCACCTTGCCTCGTGTGAATGTCGATAGTTAGCCTGCTCTCGGTGTATGAATGTGTGTGTGAATGGTAACGTGGGAAAGGAAAACAGGTCTCCCTTGTAAAAGAGTCTTCGGTCTCAATGGGATTTACCTGTATAACGCAATGAATCTTGGGATATGTTGGGCCGCGAAGGATACATCTGTTGGACCCTTCAAAACCGTGAAACGAAGGCTGCATTTCTCCGCCGCATATGAAGGAGCCTTCCAAATGGAACAAGCCATGCTAGCAACTATCTGAGGCTGTGTTGGGCCATTGGACATGATGCTTTCATGTTAATATGCTTACAATGCCAATGCTAACATGCTAACAGTTATATAGGTGCAGATATAGGCTGTGTTCAAAAAGCCATAACGTTCTCCCTCCTACATACTCGATTGTGTATTTGAGGTTCGTCGGAGTGTTTACACTGTATATAGAAGCAATAAAGAATTTAAAAGAAACTTTCATGTCATTTGAAAGACGCAATGCATTGTGGGGCTGTTGAGTAGGAAAAGTATCCTTTCGATCCATATTATTTATGTATACATAATAATACGTATATTCACAAGTTTATCCTCCACCCACAGAACCTCAAACCTTTACTGTGTATCCTTCCTTCATCATTCTACTGCTGTATCTGGAGGTGCAGCAGAGAGTTGGAAGCTCTCATTTCACCTCTGACTCCTGTTTGATATGATGACCCACTGTGTGTGACCCAAACACAGCAGCTTTGAATCATCTCCAGGTTTTTCTTTATTCTCTGCTGCAGCAAGCATGAAGCTGAAAGAACATTCTATTATTTCACATCTCTAAAACATTTACAGCACACATGCAGGGGGGAGGGAACTGGCTATATGTTTTTTATATTTTTTTCTTCTGCTTTAAACCCCCCCTAGTCCACTCTCTCCCACCGTACTTATCAGTGCTTTTGTTCCTGAATTCAGCAGTCTGAGGCAGATTGGCCCATCAATACACTATCAGAGAAGGTAAGGCTAGATAAGCATTCTGCTGCTATCTGTCTGCTGTGAATAAGCTGTCTAGAGGTCTGCACAGTCCGGGTCAACACACACACACACACTGAATAAGCTGTCTAGATCCACTATAGTGTAATCCAGCACATGCACAGACACACAACGTTATCAGTAATGGAGGGGGATTTCAATGCAGCAAGGGAAGATATTACTACATCTTGTGTATCTCACCTCTGACATGATGTTACTCTAATAGTCAAACTTTGGCTGAAAAGAAAAGTTGTGCTCAAGTAAGACAGTGGACAAGATGGAACAAGGCACCAGCTTGGCTTGACACATCAGTGCCGTATGGAGTTTGATATGTATTCATTCATTTTATTCATGTAAAAAAGGTTTGTATGGTCTTGTAGCCCAGGTTTTCCCCTTAAATTAGATGGCAACATCATATATCCCTTTGTGATGAGTGCATTGTTTCAAACACACGTGCTTCTCCGGGTCCCCCAATTGGTGGACTGTAGTAAATTCAATGTTCACCAGCTAGTCGCTAACAGTGTTTGTCTTCTGTGTGGTGAGTCGAGGTAAGTTCTATATTGAAACAACTTAGCAGTGTATTGAACTAATGTATCAAGTATACAGTCAAACTAAACACATCCAGGCTGTACACCGCACACCCTCAGGGCTGTTCCAACAGTCCAGCTCTGTTCTTTATTGCTCTTGCCTACAGGAATAAACCACCAGGGGGTTTCAAGACAAACACATGCTTTTGAGGTCGTTTTGGTGAATTATTTCTGGACCTCTGCCCAGATGTTGAGAGGAACATCTTTTTTTTATTTAAGCTGGAGATTTTTAAAGCTTAGTCATCAACAGTGTCCCATCTGTGCTGTGTTTAAAACAAAGACTGTGAAGGTTAAGAGAGGATGAGCACAATGGGCTCTCACCCATTAGTGCCCACACATCAGACAGACAGACAGGTAAGGAGAAGGAGTGAGACGGGAGACTGATTAAAGACAGGCAGGTGGAGTGTCAAATGTTTTAGAGAGAGATAGAGAGAGAGTTAGAGAGAGTTAGAGAGAGAGAGAGAGAGAGAGAGAGAAACGAAGAGGCTTATCTTTGGCTGTGACCTGAAACAGCTGTTTCTCTGCGGTGCGTTGAAGATGGATACCTCTCTCATTTCCTCTCCATCCTGCCACTCTATTTATGTCGCCAGTTTACTGTCTGCAGAGGGACAGAGAACTGCCTCTTACCCATGGAGAGAGGAGAAAAAAGAAAAAATCAATTGGACTTAGCGATCAATCACCGCGGGTAACGAATACTGCTTAAACAGAAGATTGCCTGCATGTAAGTGTCTGCCGCTTTTTAGTATTTTTTTTTACAAAGACCTTGACAGAGACGGGAGACGCTCCCTTCAGATGATGCAGCTTTTTCCTGGTTGATATGGTGGCAGCTATACGGATGCTGTCCTGACACTGCAGATTTGACATTGAGCCGTAAGTCTTTTTCCCTGAGCTTCGGTTTTAGTGGTGATGTGGAGGGTTTGGGCCTGTCATCAGCCACTGAAGACCCCCCCCCTCTCTCCCCCTGCTCACCACAGCTGTCACCCAGACAACACACATGAGGAACAGAGGAGAGGAGGATGTTTCTCTTTCTCTTTCTCTTGCTTCTCAGACGTCAGGACAGTGAAGGCAACTGTGCTGGAATCAACTATAAAAGCACATGTCAACACACAAACACACACCTGACCTAACTAACCTTAATTCTAACAGTAGAGTTTGGACAGGAATCTAGTGCCTTGTTTCCACTGAGCAGCACAGTTCGGTTTGGTACGGTTCAGCAGAGCACGGTAACCCTACATCTGGCTTGTGTTTCCACTCCTGACAGCACCCGGTAGGCGGGGTTTAAGTCTGACGGCAATAGCTGCGCTCAGAGTTTATACAGTCTATGGGTCAGAGCCGTTGAACGCCAGCTATGTAACTATTGTGACATCATAGCAGCGAGACACAGTGTAGGCTGCTGATTAACCCAATAAGGAGGAAAAACACTACATAAAACAAAGAGCTGCACGCCAACATTATTCTCTACATACACAAGAGTCTTCGCTCTTGTGGCTCAGCTGGCTTATTTACGTACCCTTTCCAATTCAGGACGGTGGAAATGCAAATAAATGCGTGCCAAGCCGCACTGCACCGTTCAGTGGCAAGTAGGAATGAGTATCCTACTCTCTATGAGTGCAGGGGACACTTTGCGCAGGAGGAGGGATTCAGGGGTTGTATTCCGGCTGCTCCCAACCACATTATGTGATAGCTCGAGAGAAATTTGAATTAGCACATATTCAGGCCGACACAATAAATCTGACATCATGTTAACGTAGCCTACTGATGTGGAGAAATGGACCTAAGGTGGGCAGGGGACATAGAGTAAATGGTAAAATGGTAAATGAACTTGACTTATATAGCGCCATCTAGCCGATTTTCTCAGCCCCAAAGCGCTTTACATATCTTACCACATTCACCCATTCATACACACACTCATACACCGATGGCAGTAGCTGCCATGCAAGGCGCTCTCTGAACCATCGGGAGCAATTTGGGGTTCAGTGTCTTGCTCAGGGACACTTCGACATGTGGCGGGGAGACGGGGGATCGAACCTCCGACCCTGCACTCCAGAGGCGATCTCCCTACCCACTTCGAGTAGGCTAATGGAAACATGGAAACAATGCCATTGCACCTCTCAACATATATTAAATAGGGAGTTGTTTCTGACATGTATAAGATGTTGTAACAGAAGGAAAGTCATAGGGTAAAATAAAGCCAGGGTGAATATTGGAGAGAGAGAGAGAGAGATGGAGGCTTGGAGGAGAACATGGAAGAGGAGAGTTTTTAAAGGACAGGACTATGGGAAGGAGAGACGGAGCGGAGCGGCATATGACTGCTCGTCTACGGAGGTTGATGACCAGCAGCCCCTGTCAGTCAAGCTCACACAGAGAGAGCAGGGCCCTGCCATCTGCTCCAAAGTTAATGGGAAGGAGACAAGGTGGGTGAGGTGGGGATGTGTCGACACAGCCCACAGAGGCTGCAGGCAGAGGGGGACGGGGAGAGAGGGCGGAGAGGGTGGAGGTCTGGGTGGTGAAAGAGAGGAGAACAGAGGTGTATGGTGGTGTCCAAGGACAGGGGAAGATCATTGAATGAGAAGGAGGGATGAAGAGGTGGCTGATGGGAGGTGGAGGAGAGTCAATGATGGATTAAATGAAGGTGGAAGCCAATAGAGTGAGGAGGACTTTTGAGTGTAGAGGGTGTCCCCTGTCAGCCATCTGCTCTGGGTTCTTTTATAGCTCTAATGTGCTTTTACACATTTTATAGAATTCAAATAACAAAGACTGCATTTGTGAGGACTGCATCATGACTGCACATCATGCATTTATACCAAGCCTGTGACCTGCACAATAAGTGATATAACAGCACAAGATATTTCAGATTTAATGTAATTGCTGCTTGATTTAATTCACTAGCAACGTTTCCTTTTCCAGAAATATGCTAATATATGCTCATACTGTCGAAAAAAACCTTAATGTAGAATGCTGTAGTTGATTGATGGGAGCATATAGGCTAAACATTCATGACAGCAATTATTTCCCGCCAAAATCTTCTAATTACAATAGATTCAATCCGATGGGTGGATTTCAAAATTACAAAAGTAAATGGAGCTTTCACTTATAGTTTTGACTGTGGTGATCTTTGACTGGACAGCTAGCAGTTTCCTTGTTAACAGTCTTCATGAAAAGCTATTCTAAAGGTGTCAGTATACTTTTATTAAATGCAAATACATAAACGTGGTGTGGATATTCTCACTTAACTCTGTGCAAGAAATCACAAGAAGAAAAAGTAAGCATATTTCTGAAAGTTACTAAGACGATTTATTTCAGAAAAAAAAGCTAGGCTTTCGTTAAGTTTTGAAGAGTTTGAAGAAAAAGGACCACCAAAGGTTCATGCTTGTTGGTGCAGTGTTGGAGGTAGCGGCCGCCCCTGCATTCCTCACATACTTTTGGAGCTCCAGTGTTTTGCAGTGAATAAGAGCTTAATGCCTAATCAATTGCTTTTGTGATCCTGGGAGAGCGTCTTAATAGGCCATGTAGTGACACCCCGCTGAGGTCACAGACCTTTGACAGTTCACTTTACGCCCCCCCCCCCCCCCCATCCCCCCCTGTTCACAATGGGATAGACGGTGACACACAGCAGGATCAGAATAACTATAGCAGGCAGGGTTTCCTAAACATCTTCCCAGCATAGGCCTGCTTATAAAAAAAACACATGAAGATGAGGTTTATCTCACTGGTTCAATATCCTCATAGGGTGCTATGGTAAGATGGTATGGACTACAGCAGGGGTGCACAAAGTCATTGTGAAACATATAGCTACAGGTTAGAAGGTATTTAAATGTCTCTACCAATCAAACTGTTATTTTTGCCTCTTTTGGAGATTGGGGTGACTTACCTCTTCCTTATATCGAGGGAGACATTAATATCCCCTGCATTCCCCCCCTCAAATCTACGCCTATGCCTTCTGGACAAAGTCACAAGGTCACTGCCAGTATGTTTGTGGTCAGACAACTCTTGGTGTAAGTGTGTACGTCTTGCATTCTAATTTGGATTTATAAATGAAGAAAAAAAAACATGAACAGGGTTGACCCTATAAAAGTATTTAATTGATCACACATCACCAAGTTCGTGGGGCTGGCTCGGCACCACCTGTCCAGGAAAAGTATAGGAACTAGGTCAACGCTAGCCAAAGTCACAACAAAGCAGGCAAAGTTAGTGAGCGGCCGGGTTAGAATGCAGGTCTGGCTACAAGGCTTTCCTCACAAGCCTTCACACACACCAGACCCCCTGCTGCTAGACATGAGCGATACTGAGAGAGTTTCCTCTGAGGTTCACCTTCTGACTGGACAACAGATGGACTGTAGTGGAGCCCAGACAACAACACGTCCTGCTACTGTGTGTGTGTGTGTGTGTGTGTGTGTGTGTGTGTGTGTGTGTGTGTGTGTGTGTGTGTGTGTGTGTGTGTGTGTGTGTGTGTGTGTGTGTGTGTGTGTGTGTGTGTGTGTGCCTGGCTGGCTGGCGGTGGCTGGGTGTTGTTAGGTCAACATGGCTGCAGATGCAGGTGTGATCCTTTATGTCTCTTGTTGACACCATTATCAGTCATTTTTCCGAAAACGCGGACGGTCCAGTTTGCCTTTGTTAGTAGTGGTGTACTCCTTATTCAGGGTCAAGCAAGTTGAACACCAAAACCTGAAATAGTTTTAACAAAGACAGGTTGGCCATTTTGTAAGTAGCTTTTTTTTCGCAGATGCACTGAGGTTGTTTTCTGATCTCTGAAAAGCAATTTCCCTTTAATTGCTTAAAATCAAAGTGAATTGAATTCATCAAGTGATATAGAGTTAGATAAGGAGAATGCACACTGCACTCCAAGCTGTCATACATCAACCTATAACTGATCATTATTCTTTCTGCAATTGTGAAATCATGATCAAACACTCGATTGGTTGCAGAATAAGCAGTCACACACTCCTTTTCATCTAAAGACATGTACTAATCACTCATATTTTTTTCTCCACTGTTTGCCAAAATAGATTCATAAATATAGAATATAGATCATTATTCTTCTATTCTTCTCCTTAGATCTGTAGCTGTCAAAAAGCAATGCTAATGTTAGACTTATATATGTAAAGTACCAGCTGCTTCTAATCATGTTATGGTGGTCAGGTATAAACGCAAATGTTTGAAACACGAAAATAGGGAGAGAGAGGCAGCCACTGGGGGTGCGATGCAATTACTACTACTGCTGGGTGTGGATGGTTATATGAATACCAACGCATATTGACATAGTCCATTATTCTAGCAATGGGGAAAAAATACTTTTGCAAAAGATGTTCAACAAGTTTGTGAATTACATGAAATCACTTTTCTCCTGAGTTACCTCACCTATGGAGTACTAGCCCAGCATAAAGACTGGTGCCAGGGGAGAATAGCTATAGAATAACTGTCTCCAAGGTGAACAAAGGCTTGCCAACAGCTTATTTCTCAATGTATTTTCCCATACACAGGTAAGGTTTGAGGGAGAGTCATGTACATGTGCTTATTTAGGATGAATAACAGTGAGGAAAATGGTTTAACTGCTGTGTAAAAAAAAGAATGTAATAATATTTGCACAGATAACGGCCACAGCGCGTGATAAATGAAGACACTGACTCTTAAATATGTCCCTACTTCTCATTGAAACACTTCAGACATGTGGAGCCGAGGCAGCCGCCAGTCAATCAATCACTGTCAGTATAAGTTCACAGATTCAAGCTGTGTTGCTGCTTAAAGCTGAGACTATTTGCATTTTGAAGCCTGGGTAATGACAGAACACAGGCTTCCACAGTTTGCCAGTCATGATCATCAGTCAGCCTCTGAAGACGTGGATATGTTATGGCAACAATTTAGACATTCAAAAGAACAACAAACATTTAGCGCCTCGTCAAACAGAGCAGTCCCTGTCTGCGCCCGCTCCTACTGTGTGCCACTACTGTTCTCAAGCTGCTCCGAGGCTCTTGCTTTATATGTAGTGTACTGTACACACACACACACACGCACGCAAACACACACACACACACACACACACACACACACACACACACACACACACACACACACACATGAATATAAGTGCACACATGCTGTATATATGCAGGAAAACACTTTTAATTAGGCAAATGTGTGCACTTAGACACACACACACACACACACACACAAACACACACACACACACACACACACACACACACACACACACACACACACATACACACATACACACGTAAATACAAACACTCCCGCACGCCCAGGTCTCCAACGGTGGTAAGAGTCTATCAACACTTAGTGACATCTGGCTGGGTTGCTGCCTCGTGAAGATGGGCTCTGAGCCTGCTTGCTATATTCACTATGGTTGTGTGTGTGTGTGTGTGTGTGTGTGTGTGTGTGTGTGTGTGAGTGTGTGTGTGTGTGTAGGTGGATGAGTGGGTGGGCGTGTGCTGGGTTATGCTCTGCCAACATCTGGAGTCTAGACTGAATGACTCTGAGCTAGTAGGCAATAGTCCGTCTCCCTGTCTCCCACTTTGTTGACCTAGGTGCTGGGTGCGTTCCTCCACCTGGATGTGTGTGTGTGTGTGTGTGTGTGTGTGTGTGTGTGTGTGTGTGTGTGTGTGTGTGTGTGTGTGTGTGTGTGTGTGTGTGTGTGTGCGTGACTCCAGAGCTGGTTCAGCCTGTGCCAAACTTTTGTGGCAGGTGTAAGCGTGTCCAAAGACAAAGGCTGCATGCTGAAGACGCATGCTTACATTTCAAAGACATCAAGATATAAAAATCCGGAACATTGTTTACAATCATCCTAACAATTGACCTTTTTAACTGCTGGCATTTCAACATTTGTCATAGCTGTAAAACCACAGGTGTAATGGAGAACATTAATTGACATCATTGATGTTATTAGCGACACCTGTGCATTGTTGTGTCAAAATATGACAATGGGTTTTCAACTCATTTCAATGTAATCACTCCGCGGCATATATGAAGCCCTGGGAACGCGCATATTAACCTGATGGCATCACATAGAGACGCTATGACGCTTCATCCCATTGGCTAACGGAGGATATATAGCCTATATATATATATTTACCTCTCGGGGAACGTTTGATTGTATGTCAATAGTCCTACGATTTATATCAACATAGGGCTATTTCAGTCACGAAGAGGAGAAATGAGCTGCTGACTGGGGAACACAGGAGCGGGGGTTGGTGACGGGAGACGGGCGATTTATGTACATTTTTATATCCAACTGTTGTCAGAGCGGGAGGTGTGCGTTGTCTGGGCGGCTGCCTGAACTACACAACGCTGCAAGAAATGATCTGTTCATATTTTACTTCATTCATTCACTGGTTAAGCCTACACATGTCCATGGTCCCATGCATGGACCTAAATAAAGGCCATGATGAGCTCGGCGAACGACTTCTGACATGATGGCCCCGCCCCCTTTGTGGAAAAAACAAACCGCACGTGCAAGTGCAAACCACCATAATAACTAACTAAATAGAGATTAGATACTTCCAATGACCAAATATAATGATATTCTGATGTATTTCTGACTAGAAATGTTTTCAAAACATATGTTTATGCACTCACTAGCTGAAGTGGGACGTATTTGTGTCACCATGGCAACCCTTGACAACAAAAATATGCTCAGTGAAAAAAAAATCAGAAAAAAGATTGGAGGGATTGATTTTGCCCCGTTTATCAACACACCTGTACCGCACATTTCTTGAGAATGATCAGACTTCAGACAGATCATATGCATTTGCGGGCTGTGTAGGAGTTGAGGCAGCCGTTCAGGCAGCCGCCCAGACAACGCACACCTCCCGCTCTGACAACAGTTGGATATAAAAATAAAAACAAATCGCCCGTCTCCCGTCACCAACCCCCGCTCCTGTGTTCCCCAGTCAGCAGCTCATTTCTCCTCTTTGTGACTGAAATAGCCCTATGTTGATATTAATCGTAGGACTTAACATACAATCAAACGTTCCCGAGAGGTAAATATATATATATAGGCTATATATCCTCCGTTAGCCAATGGGATGAATGGTCATAGCGTCTCTATGTGATGCCATCAGGTTAATATGCGCGTTCCCTGGGCTTCATATATGCCGCGGAGTGATTACATTGAAATGAGTTGAAAACCCCCCTGCGTGGAATGAAGAGGCACACGGGTACCCTTTGGCGAGAGCAGTTTACGCCAAAAGCCCCTGACCAAGCGGAGCTTTTCGACGAGTTCGGAGTGAGACTGTGTTGCTGGGGGGGATCAGTAGAGAGGGAGGAGGACGTCTCCTCATGCCCGTCTTCCAGTCAAGCACTTGAGTTAATGAAGTCAGTAATTACACAGTGTTTGTGTTTGTTTACTCCTCCAAATACCAGAATTAGGCATGTCGTTTCAGAGGGGTGCTCTCTGAAATGTCATGTAATGAGCAAGGGCAGCTGACATTTCAACACTAAATGCTTTGTTTTATATTGGAATCTGGCGGCCCTAAGTTGTTTGGTATAGTCCATAGTTTTGCTTTTCGAACTGTTTTTATCACTGAGATGGGCTGTTCTGTTGTTTCTCTGTGTTTATAGTGATTTATTATTTATTTTTGTTCATGATTTTTTTATACAGTAATCTATGTCATTTGTAGCCTGGCTCCGCCCGCCCGCCTACTTCCGGCCAAATTTCATTTTCCCTTCAGTAGTCAGTCTGGGTGTACAGCGCATTTCCCAGATTCTCCGGAGAATCTACGATCGTGCCAATCAGCGAACAGAGCGAGTGGCTGAGACCGCTCCAGTTTCAGTTGAATGCTGCGTTCCTTTATACTCGGAAGAAGGAGATTTCCGACTTGGTAGTTCCGAGTTCCGACCTGTCTGTGTTCCAGTGCATCTGCTCGCGAAAGTATGGACGCCTAAAACCTTTCTCGTCCAAATAACTAAACGTTAGGCTCTAACAAGTTACTGTTGCCAGGTACCGGTAGATTCATAGACTACAATATTGTAGTGAAGTCGGAAATTTCCGAGTTCCCTGTCTAACTGGAACGCACCGTCAAAAGCCGGCTCATGACACACGTGATGACCAAACGTGATGCGATTGGTTGGCTAATCCAGAGTGGCACTGGGCAGATCCAATAGTTTTAAACTTCGACAGACACCCGCCTCCAAATGAGTGAACGTTTGCCAATTACAGCACTTCCAGACCTTGAAATGAAATGAAGTACGATGGTCTGGTAGCACCAGGCTATGTCATTTGAAGTTACTGGAGGGGAATGGTGAGATATGTCATTTTATCAAAATCCAGACTGTAGTTTTGGAATTAATGAAGATTTGTTAAGTGCTGGAATGCTGTGGTGAAATGCACCATTATCCCAAGTTCCATCAAAATCCAATCAGCAGAGCCTAGTATTGGTATGTGACACATGTGACAAATAGAAGTGTGACTCATGGGGGGGCTGTTTGCTCATTTCTTACTCTGTTCTAATTTTTTAGTATTCCTATGGATTGGATGCCACTCATTTTCTCCATCATTGGGGTTTCCCTGTGGAGGGTGGGGGGGGGGGGGATAAAATATGATAATTCTTCAGGGTTAGAACATTAGAGCATTAGACTGAAATCTGTGTATAAACCACAAATGTGTAGAACATTTCCAGAAAATGCCGCCTTCAACAAAAGCAGTGTTTTCTCTCTATTTCCATGGGAACTATTCACACTTGACAGAGAGCAAAAGGCTTGGCGGTTATAGGGGGGCAGTGGAGAGAGGCAGCGTGCAGGCAGGCAGCAGGTGATGTGTCTGCCTCCTGAATGCCTCCACATGCTCTCTGTCCGTGGATTTATGGCCGTGCCACACAACGGCCTGGATACCCACAGGACTGGGGGTCAGAGGTGAACCATGGTGCCCTGTACAGCTGGCCAGCTGGTCCTGCTCAGCCCTGCCACCCACCAGCTGAAATGGAGAGAGGTACACACACACACATTAATGCAAACATGCACACGCAGACACACGCATGCACGCAAACACACACACACACACACACACACACACACACACACACACACACACACACTCCTGGCCAGATAACCAGCACAACAGATGCCAGTGCAGGACAAACCATGTCGGCATTGATGCATCCTTGAGCGAGTTTTGAAAATGCACAGCAGTGGGGAGGAACAGGCTGGTAACACACAAAGCAGTAAAAACACAAGGCCTCACATTCATGGTCTAATTTAAAGAAAGGTTTGTATTTGATATTGTATAAGCACAGAAGTGTTATTTTCACTTTATTCCTGCACTGCAATGTGTCCGACTTGGGAATGTTCAAAGATTTTTTTTTTAATGATCACAAAGATGACTATGACATCATGTGTGATTCAAAATCTTAGTTCTGGGGTTTTTGAACGCAGGATTTCAGAAAGGGGGAGACAGAGAGAGAGCGTTGTCACCCCATCACAGGGGACCCATATTATGTGAGGTTGAAAAACCAGGCAAAAGTGCATTTTCATAATAGGTGGGAGGGCAGTGTTCAATAAAATATATCCAAAGGATTCCACCCTTACTCCCAAAAAGCATTTCGGTAAGAAGCATGGATTCATCAAGTTAAATGCCGACTTTTTGTCACATTAATTGTTACTGTTATCACCGGTTTAAACTTGTAAATACTGTTTGTGTCAGCATCCAAGTCATAATCATGATGAGAAACTTAGATGCTCCACTTTTATCCGACTTGGTGTACAATAAAACGGACACAAATGCAATCAAATGGGATCTTCTAATCAGCCAAAGCAGTTCAATTAAAATGCCATGGATGTTGTCCCATTACGTTTACTGTCTCTGCTCTGAATGTCTGGCTGGACAAAAGATTCCACTAATGAACAGGGCCCAGCTCATTGCTACTGTAGGGAAAGATTACATTTATCATTGTGAACGAGGCTGGTCAGCCAGCAGGGAAACAAGCCGGCAGGTTAGCTTCATGGTGCTATAGTGCTAGCTCAGCTATGTCTATCTCATGACTATCACTCAAGGTCCTTGAACCTGCTACCATTATATTCAGGTAAAGCAAAAAAAAACATCTGATACCATTGAAATGCCTACATGTGTGTATGACTGTAAGACAACTATAAAATATATAATAAAGATGGCTGCTGAGGGAAAGGCACACTCCGCTTCTGAAATGTTACCAGTGGTTATTAATGGAAGTCTGGACTGAGCCCGAGGGTGTGCACTCTACATTAAAGCTGGAGTATGTGATTTCTGATTGGTCAAAGTTAACATGAGCTGTACACTTTGACCAATCAGAGCGAGGCTCCGATTCTCTGTTCTTATTGGCTGTTGGGGCTGTCCATTCACTTTGGCACGACTTTGTTGGTGTAGTAGAGCATTTTAGGGAGGGACCATAGGGGAGGGACCAAAGAGTGGAGTGGTTGAGGTATTTGGATTCGAATCTCTATCCCAACTGCCATTTTCTCCCCAAATCCTCCACCCCATCTTTAAGCTTTGCTCTTGCAATTCCATGAAAGGACGATATACATGGTGGATGATTTCTTATAATTACTGCTGTGTGTTTCTCCAAACTGAGGCACCATGTAAAGCATCTATTACTAATCTTGTGCTTGGCCTTAACACGCAAGGACACGTCCTGTCAGCTTAGGTCACATGCTGGGTGATAGTACTAATGTGGACCTGATAATACACTAACTGCTAACCATTTGTTTCCTTTCTGTCTGTGTCTCTTTCCCATCTCTCCGCTGGGTGCTATGCTAACCCAGTAGCCATAACATCCTCAATGCAGACAAGGTAATTCCAACCACGATCAGTTCAAAGGCAGGCCAGCCGGAGACAGAGAGGGAAATAGAATTACGTGCAGGAAATAGGAGGTGAATGTGAGAAAGGTGATATCCGAGTGTTGTGGAGTCACTTTTTTGACAGCGCAGGTCCCTGCCAAGAACTGAGTCATTGCAAAAGGACACTGGTGCAGTTACACAAGCCGCATAAAACGGAAAATAAAAATGTGTACGAGGCCAATCCTGGTTGGGGTCAGGTAATAAATGAGTCTCTAGTGATCCCTCGGGCGGTGTGTGTGTGTGTGTGTGTGTGTGTGTGTGTGTGTGTGTGTGTGTGTGTGTGTGTGTGTGTGTGTGTGTGTGTGTGTGTGTGTGTGTGTGTGTGTGTGTGTGTGTGTGTGTGTGTGTGTGTGTGTAAGTGTGTTGGTTTTTTAGATTTGTATGAATTTGTATATACGAGCCCCCCCCCCCCCCCTCTCTCCCTGCCACAGGTCAGCGTGTTAAAGCCGGCATATTAAACAGTGGCTGTATGTATCCACTTTATAACCTGACATCCTCCATTCACTGCGCTGTCATCACCCAGCCAGTTACCACCCTCCCATAGCGTTCTGCTGACAGACATTTTAAATTAGACTAATAAATTGCCTAGCGCTCTGCCTCGTGTGCATCTAAAAGCCCTGTTACCCAGAGACAAATTAGCACGCTGCAGGTTTGAAGACGGGCATTCTGCACAAAAGGCCAAGTTGTTTTTACGAGGCGCGGCCGTGTGTATCCGGGTGGGAGATGGGAGGGTCATCCGAGGAGGTCACACGAACATAGAGTAGCGGGGATAAGAAACAAGAAAACAGGCTTTTATATTCTATAATGTGACTACCGTGCCTATGCATAGTGAGGGAATGTGTGGTGTGTGTGTGTGTGTGTGTGTGTGTGTGTGTGTGTGTGTGTGTGTGTGTGTGTGTGTGTGTGTGTGCGTGTGTGTGTGTGTGCTTGTCTTTACATACTAGTGTGGAACATCCATGGCAGGCAATCCACATTGTGAGGACTTTTATCTTTGTGATGACATTTTGGCCGGTCCTCACAAAGAAAATGCTGCAATGAGCTGTGTGTGTGTGTGTGTGTGTGTGTGTGTGTGTGTGTGTGTGTGTGTGTGTGTGTGTGTGTGTGTGTGTGTGTGTGTGTGTGTGTGTGTGTGTGTGTGTGTGTGTGTGTGTGTGTCACTCCATTGGGCCGGTTCAAGCCGTGTCTCACTTTAATGCTCCTTTGCTCTGATAGGGTTGGTGTGGCATTTCAAAGCCACTCAGAATAGGAGGGAAATATACCTTGACTTGTGTGATATGTGATCTGAAGTGGTGGGGGAGCAGGACATGTGTGAGTGCACTGGCTGACACTCGGGAAAAGCACTGAGGAAAAGAAAGAAAGAAAAAGTGAGGAACAGTTTGAAGTCTTTCTCTGCAGAGCACGTCATGTTGTCGCGGCCATGGTCTTCGTCAGCGCTCATTTAGTGGTATTCTTTCAACTCCGCGGAGCCAGCCTTCACATCCTCTCCAGATGAATTGAGCTGCACTTAAGAAAGAGAGAGGGAGAGAGGGGGAAATGAAGCCCTTTACACAATGCGTGGACCGGCGCTGCCAAGCACATGACAGAGTGGAAAGTGTTGTATTTCAAAACCATATAATGTTTCTCAAATGTGAAGCAATGCCAGTCAAAAGAAAAGTGAAAGTGGAGAAATAAAAGGAAAAAGCGGAGTGAGCGTTATATTGCCTGGGCCCGGGGATAATTGACACTCTCAGAAAAACAAGGCACAACTTCTCCTCTCTCCCCTCTGGTTTGGGCTGAGTGCTGCGCTGTTGCTCAACTTATCGTGCCCATTGTGAGTGACAAAGCAGGGAGGAATGTTTGGCCGGGGCTCTCTGGGAAACGCCACTTCAGGGCCCCAGCAGCTGTCACCAGCCATGGGGACTTGAATCCTGCCACAGAGAGAGAGTTCAATGGTGGAGGAGCTGGCAGAGAGAGATATGCTTCTTTTTTCTTTACTTAAGGATGGCAAGCTGTGAACGGACCTGATGTGAAACCAAAACTGATATTGGGCTATACTCACACGCTCTCTCTTAGCCTCTCTCTCTCTCACTCTCCTCAATCAAACACTGGCGCTATCACTCTCGCCCCATCTCTCTCTCTCACTTTAAACACTTTTCTTCTTCTTTCTCTCGCTCCTCTTCCTCCCTCTTTTCTAAAGCTCAGGCCGTATTGGGACTAAAGTTGAACAAACAATCGCCCCTCTGTAGGGAGCGCTTCCCATCCTGCTTTCCTCTAAAGGAATGCTGCTTCCCATCCTCCGTCTCACCATGGTTACTGGGAATCTGCTGGGAATCACGTTCCAGGCAAAGGTGAAAGACGGGCACTTCCTTTTCATAGGAGTGCCAAAGACTGATCAATGTGCATCTTCTAATCTCGCATTCAAAGGCTTAAAGGAGAAGTTCAACAATTTTATTTTTTTTTGCCTCACTCTCCGGCTGGAGAAAAGGTGACAGAAACCGCTCTCTGTAACTGTGCATTTTTGATAAAGAAATGGGCAAATGTTGCTTATTGCTAGTTAGCTTAGCTCAAACACTGGTAGTCAAGGGGAGTAGGTTTGAAAGATAAAATGTACAACATGCATGCAGGAGTGTTTAGTTATGCTGTAAAGTTAAAGTTACTAGTGTTTGAGCTAAGCTAACCTGGAGGAGTGACCTTTGCCCATTTATATATCAAAAATGCAAGCACAGTTACAGGAGCGATTTCAGTCACCTTTTCTTGAGCTGGAGAGTGAGGAAAAACACTACGAATTAAACATTTTGAACCTTTTCTTTGATAAAATCAGCACAATAATGTTTTTGTGCAGTGATGATCCACAATCAAGTCGCTGGCACAATTGCCACCAGTGAATACGAATTTAATGAAATCACTTTTATGACTCCATCACATTAATAATATATTTTTTTAAATCAGCCTTTTAAATGAAGCGATTAGAATTCCACGAGGGCTGGCAGAAAACCTCTTGAAATAAACATGATCAGAGAGCACTGTATAGACCCAGCTCTCACTGTTATCCTTTGACCATTTATCTTTTTAGAAAAATAGGGATGTCTAGATCAAAGACACCTCAGAAGGTCAGATAAATAGTCTTTCATGCTGTGCTGGTATGATTGTGCATGGGTTTGAAAACCTGCAGTGCCTTGGATCTCCCTTTTATTCCTCCCCATCACCGGAGGACCTGCTTTATTGTCCAAAAAATTGCTTGATGCCTTGATCCCGGCAGCAACCAAGCCTCCAATATGTTTTTGAAATAAAATAGCCGAATTCTTCCCAACAGCCTTGAAAACAAACTTTTTACAAATTTGGACTGTGTCATTGTGTTGAACTGCTTCCACGGTCGAACCCTGGCACCAGGCCATGTGTTTTTCGGTCGTAGTTTGTGTCGCAGAGCCTCTTCTCATGATAATGACCAAACCCTTGCATTCTTCAGCAGTGATCTCATTTTTATAGCACAATAACTGTGTTAGACCGACAAAGGTAGTGGTACCCAGAAGGCAATGGATAGCTACAATGTATGGCCTGCTCAGAAGTTCACAGACGATGAGGGAATTAGAGGGTATGAATACAATGTGCCAAAGCAATCTCCATCTACTTGTCTTTGTGGCCTTGGTCTGTTCTCCTCAAGTGACATCGGCTGTCCCTGCTTAAATAGCCTGGCAAGGTCGTTTCCCCTCCACCTACCATACAATTACAGCACTGCTGTTGGATGTCAGGCATTGTACTGACATGTGTCAGTGAGTGATAGAATGAATAATTAGGTGTTAGCGGCACACGTGTCTTTTATATAACAGAACCTTCACTCTGCAATGGGAGGGTTTATACACATATTTAAACATATAATACATATCATTTAAGTGAATGATTGCATTATGTTAACTAGTAATTCAGTGTAGGATGAATAATTAAGGTCCTTTACTTAAATCTCCTACAAGGTACTTTTAAGTATTTAAAAAAAATTGATCTCTCATGTTTCCTCTGATGATCATAAAGGACCTGTGACAGCAAATGAGACCATCAGTGAAAAGAATGCTATTTTGAAATAGTTCATATTTTCCCGAACGGTATTAAAATCAAGGTTTACATTGCTTCACCATTTTAAAACTGTAGAATACTTTAGTTAAGGGTACTTCATTCAATTAAAAAAAACTACATTACAATTGATTTAATAAACTAAGATTGTAAAGGAAATCTTCAATATTTTATTCTTAGAGGGCTGTTAGATTTTAGTACTTGTAATTAAAAAATTGCAAAAGAGACCCAGTATGCAGACATTTGAAAACCACAAATCCCAAAGGTAAATATGCTTTATTACCATATATGTGTTTCAACACAGCTAAGCTGCTCATGGCGCTGAACTGGAGAGTTTAGACTGAAGGGAAATATAAACCACTCAAGTAGACCCTGAGGAATCACACACACACACACACACACATTGACACACACTCAAAAATACAACATCCCCCTCCTCACACAAACACTCACATATTTCTGGAAAATAAAATGCAAATCTAATTTTGTGCACTTCCATCTCTCCTCTCTCCTCCTGTAACTCCCCCTCCAGCTCTAGCTTTGCCATTAGAGCTATTTGCATCTGACTGAGAGGCCATTAGAATAATAATTAGCCTGACCCACCGAAGAGGGAAGGCCTTCGTCAGCTCTACACCAGCCTTAAGGCACACAACGCAGCGCACACACAAACACACACACACACACACACACACACACACACACACACACACACACACACACACACACACACACACAAACACACAATTTACTGGCATGAGAGAGAGAGAGAGAGAGAGAGAGAGAGAGAGAAAGGCCAGCACATACCTGTAATTCCATTAGCCAAATACGTCTTCGCAATCAATCTGCACAAACAAGCTTTCAGGGTTTTTCATTTTTGCCCAGGTGGGCTTCAGAGTTATTATTTTCCTTCTCTCTGTTGTGTATGTGTGTGTGTGTGTGTGTGTGTGTGTGTGTGTGTGTGTGTGTGTGTGTGTGTGTGTGTGTGTGTGTGTGTGTGTGTGTGTGTGTGTGTGTGTGTGTGTGTGTGTGTGTGTGTGTGTGTGTGTGTGTGTGTGTGTGTGTGTGTCAGTGTGTGTGTGTGTCTTGCAAGAGAAATCGCAAGGCGTGAAACCCTTTGGCAGTGCTGCGGTTTAGAAGGGCGACTGAGGATAATGTAAGAAGATGCAGCGTGACTTGTCAGAAAATCTCCCTGAAATGACTGAAATTTGCCGAACGAACCGTATACTCCAATACACTGTCCAGAATGCACTTCTGGCAAATGGGATGAAAAATGGGTGTCACATGCTTTTAGCAGATACGCGCTAATGTGCACAATTTCCAGGCTCATTAAGGCATTAATGTACAAATCTCTGGCCCGGGTTGGTGATTATTCACGATGAAGGCAAAAAAATAATCACTAATAATGAGCTGTGTTTGAGTATCAAAGAGACCACTTCCCTGTTTGTATTGAATGAACCACGGCGGGCACACACCACACCTTCATCATACTGCATTAGGCAATCTGGACTATTTCTACCCCCCAAAAAAAGCATGTTCGTTTCCATAGCGTTTTATCCTCCTGGTGCTGTGGGGATGTAGCAGAGCACCTGTACTGGGCTGATGCTAAGGCGCTAACAAATGACACCATGTTTTATTATTCTAATTAGGAGGTGGACCACAGGCATTTGGTTAGGTTTAGGGGAAAGTAATGGTTTGAGTGAAAATTGTTACTTTGTCAAAGTAAGGGGTTATAGTATCACCTATAGCTATATGCAAGGAATGATTTTTTCCTCACAGATTACCTGACTCTAAGTCCTGCCTCTTTCTCCTCATAGACTTGACTATTGTTATTTCAAGGCTCAATTCAATTCACTCTAATAAACCAAACAGAATACTTGGTGAAATAAGCCACTACCAGGAGCCAGGTATTCACCTCAGAAGACGGTGGAAACCACATTTGTTCTCATATTGTAATAGTGCCATATTGCCTGATGTCATCCTAACACACCAAAGCAGGACATTCTTTAATTCAAAGTTTAAACTTCCACACACACACTCAGACCTGCGTAGCATCCTCTCCATAAACAGGACTACAAAGCAGGACGTGCTGTCAAGAGGTCTAGGTTTGGATGCACCAATCAGAGCATCCCTAATAGGAATATGTATCATATACACATACACACGTGTGTGTTTGTGTGTGTGTGTGTGTGTGTGTGTGTGTGTGTGTGTGCGTGTGTGTGTATGTGTGTGTGTGTGTGTGTGTGTTTACGTGTGCAACAAAAGCCTCCATCTGTCTACTCAGTGGCTACAGTGTATACAGTATGCATGCATGAATCCCCTGCATATGTCTGTCCTTATGCTAGGCTGGCTGATGTGTGTAATTGCATACAATTATGAATTATTCTTGAGTGTGTGTGTGTGTGTGTGTGTGTGTGTGTGTGTGTGTGTGTGTGTGTGTGTGTGTGTGTGCGTGTGCGTGTGCGTGTGTGCACACCATCATATGCACTGGTGTGTGTGTGTATTTAGCATGTAGATGTACAAACATCAGTACGATTTCTAGTATACACTTGCATGCTTGTGTGTAGCAGATTGCAGTGCGATGCTGTGCTTGTTTATGTGTGTGTGTGTGTGTGTGTGTGTGTGTGTGTGTGTGTGTGTGTGTGTGTGTGTGTGTGTGTGTGGTAGCTGCAGGCAGGTTGAAGATTGTCTCCCCCCCGAGGGCCTCCTCTCTCCCTGCAGCATGTGGGGAACCATGGCGCGTTGCCAGGATACAAGCCCCTCGTCTGTACTGACAAGAAGACATGAAGAGCAAGGATTAATTATTTACAAGCAGACCCCTGTACACCACCACGTCTGGGCCTGGCACTTCTCCTGCATTAAATGTCACTGTCTATGAAGCCATGCGTTTTATTGCTTATTCTTTTTTAACCAGCATTGGAAGAAAATGTATCTATTGCAGTCAGCACCGCACACTTTTGTCACGCGGACATTCCTATAAGTGTAGAGCAATTTCTCAATTTTTTTAATGATAAGACTGTAAAGGTTTCTGTGACGGTGCAATTTTGAGAAACATCCCTGTATAATCTAATCAGGCCGTTTTAGAATGAGGACCAGGATGCACCCTAATGGTCTCTGCACACTTCGAGCTATTTTCAGTTTGTTTGCAAGCTGGGATCACCAGTGTCCTCTGGGCCGGCCCTTCTCCCCTGCTTCATCTAATATTTATGGGCTCTATATACGCCGCTCACTGACTGACTGACTGACTGACTGAGTGACTGGCAGATCAGCTCCCTCTGAACGCAAGGAGGTATTTACTAAAGCATATTAGAATGATTCATTTGCCAACACATTCGTCTCCGGCGTCGGCTCGGCCCCCGTCTCCCTAAATGATGAGCCCTGGAGCGGGGGCGGGGGGGTGATTGATGAGTTTTATTACATTTTAAATGTTTTATTGTTGTGGCTGGAGCACATAAACACATTATATACATTTTAGACCAAAACACACCACATATAATATCAAAAGTCTGTTAGAGTTTTTTTTCTTTCATAAATATTGTTATTGCAAATTTCCTTGCAATATCGTGATATAATTCTAAGGCTCTATCGCCCACCCCTCATGTTAAGTGATTTACTGTGGCAGATAACCAGACACGTGCTCCTTGCTTCTGGATGTGACGGAGCTAAAGGAAGTAAAGGCATCCGCGCTGCTTCAACCTGGGCTGATCCCTTTGTTCTCATTTCCTACCACCTCTTTGTTGTGCTACTGACTGTCTGACTGCTCCTCTGTCTGTCTGTCTGTCTCTCTGTCTGTCTGTCTGTCTGTCTGTCTGTCTGTTAGCCGACCAGGGTTTATTTGCATTCTTCCAACACATCCATATTCATGATGCAAGCGGGTCACTCCACGTGGAGGTGTGCGTGCTTGTGTGTGTGTGTGTGTGTGTGTGCTTGTGTGTGTGTGTGTGTATGTGTGTGTGTGTGTGTGTGTGTGTACGCGCGTGTGTGTGTGTGTGTGTGTATGTGTGTGTGCATGCAGCATTTAATTGGGCTGTGGTCAGAGGGGGATCCTGCACACTGAGTCCCAGGTGGAGAGGGAGCAGGGATCCCACTGTTCCGAGCATTATGCATTTTCTATTGTTTCTCCCCCCCCCCCCCCCCCCCACACACACACACACAATCACACACACACACACACACACACACACACACACACACACACACACACACACAGCAGCGCTCCTGCGGCGACGGCACAAGACGCCTTTTCATCAGGCTAAATTCGGTCTGATCCAGCACTAATTCTGTTCATATCTGGCGAATTGATTTGAAGAGACCACACGCTGGGAAGCATATATCTCGCTGAGTATTTCAAAAAGAAAAGAAAAACACAACAATGGACTAGAGGTTTCAGCATGACATTCAATTATATTATTTTTAGTGAAACACTGTGGACTTTTGAATGTGGCTTTTTACGAAATGAAATATTGTGAGTGCTGCGTTCAGGGTTATCCGCAAGAGGGGGAAATGATCTTTGCCGAGAAACAGGAATAATGAATGCAGATCTCAGTCCCATTCATTCATTCATTCATTCATTCATTCATTCACAGATTGAATTTCTTTTTAAATGCGCCACAGCAAAATAATGACTAATATTGAATGTTACCTTTTTTTGGAATGACATTGAGGTGCTTGACTGTGAGATGTCACATCACAAAGGGCACAGCCACCTCACCCCTACAGCACAGCAAGCATTGGGCTTTGTGCAAAAAGGGGGCTTCTATTATCGTCAGAAATGTAATTGCACTGTTGTTGTTGAAGGACAGAGGACATGAAGGAGGGGGGTAGGGATCGGGCTCGGAGATATGAAAGTACGTGCAGAGCATTAATGCACAGCCCACTTCTTCTCCATTGTATTTCTCTGACTTCCGTACATGAAGGAGCCTTTGTAAACCCTTAACCCCCCCCCCCCTCTGTATGTCACATGTCAGGCAGACACACAATCACTCGCCGCTGCAGCACTCCTTCACCCCGTAAAGTGGAAATGAGCATGAACACCCGGGCTGGGGATTGTATGGCAAGAAACCAGGGCTTATCAAGGGGGTCAATGGCTATGGGATAACACTGTTTCAATGTGCAAAAGGGTTGTAGGAAAGGGACTGCTCTTGTTTTTAACATGCCTGCTGCTTTATATGAGGGGATACAGTATATATGAGGTATTTTATTTTTTGATTTAATAAAGATTTTAAAGAGAGAAATGAAGCAATATTTTGACTATAGAACCAAAGTGATTCTGCTGTATTTTTATTTGATTATGTAAAATGACAGAGGTGTAAAGGGACAATACAAAAATGATTAAGGAGGTACAGTATGTCGGGTATGAGGCTAAGCTGAGACCAGGGATATATCATTTAGATTCAGTATTATTTTACAGTTTTTCTCAGTCGCTTTGGTGCTTTTCTCAGATCAGAATGAAAATTCACATAACTATTAGTTCAACCTCCGCAACATTTAGTCATTTGAGCACATCATACTAGTAATTTCTCCTTCCTCTGAACACATTGCAAATGCTTTTGGACATGTATCAGTTGCTTTCATACAATTCTCTGCTGTTTTATAACATTGTCATTTGCTTATGTCATGTCAGTCAAAATGAACTACACTTATGGATGCTGAATAGTCGTTCCCAATAAAACTAATAGTCTTCATTTCATTGCTTGAGTCATTACATACAAAATTGTTGAACTAGTTATCAAATTCTGTCAAGCAAATTTTATACCTTTTCTTTATCATAGATACTTTCCTCGCTGCATTGCAAGGGATGATATCCGTTGTGATGTAGATGAAAATATGTGGCCAGACAGACAGGAACGTCTGGGTGTGCCAGAATGATTTACCTATATATGTTCAGTTACAATATGTCCTGTTATATTGTTCACATTTGTGCACAGCTCTACCAAAAGGGTGTTTTTTTATGTTTGTTCTAAATAAGTGACTGAAGTGTATTTTTCTTTTGCACAATGCTGTAGAATTGCAAAGAGCATATACAGTAAAAATGTGAAACATACGTATTCAGTGTCTTGTACTCACTTACTCCCCTAACTACAGCAATGTGTTACTTTACTGTAGTTTTCAAATGGCTGTACAAGTAGTGTATGGTGCTGTCTTGAGCATTTTCAGGTAGATAGATAGATAGATAGATAGATAGATAGATAGATAGATAGATAGATAGATAGATAGATAGATAGATAGATAGATAGATAGATAGATAGATAGATAGATAGATAGATAGATAGATAGATAGATGTCATAATTGTGTAGTAACATTTTTATCTATTTTAACCACACATGCACAACTATAATCAGAGTCAGGTGAATTCACAATTGGTGTTAGGCATAAATATAGACCAATTTTTTAAGTGTTTTTATATGCAATTCAAAGGTCCTAAACTGCACCGATTCAACACTTTTAAATGACCTTAATTATTAATGATTTGAGTGTTACAATTATGTTTTTTTTCTCAAAGTCAAGCGAAGACATTTTTAATAAAGGCGAAGGGGGGGCTTTGATTTCATATAAGTTCCACGCCCCTCCCCAACCAAATCATTCTCATACCGTTGCTCATTGCGAACTCACTTTCCCCCTGACTAACACAGCTCGTCTTATCCAAACGTGTCTTCAAGCCCAAACTTCCACCTTGTGAACATCTCAACTAAATGGAAACTAGAAGAGAAAAACACAAAAAAAAGCTGTCTCGCCTCTTGTGTTCCAAACAGCCCAAGCTGTGCACATTACGACACGGACTGGAAAGGTAATTTCACATGGAACGCTCACCGTCGGCTTTAAAACAAATAGTGGCTTTGTTTGATAGGAGAGAGAGGGAGATAGAGAGAGAGGGATAGAGAGGAGATAGAGAGAGGGAGAGGAAGAGAGGGAGAGAGAGAGAATGAGAGAGAGAGAAAGCAGAGTCTATGAGAACTGATTATTATTGCGATGGGGATTTTTTTATATTGCCTTTTTTTTAAAAAACCTAATTAACTCCTGAGAGCTTGGTGTGGGCTTTTGTCGACAAACGGCACGTCGTTAAAGTATTGTGGTAGAAAAACATTGTTGTGGCGTTTATAATTGTCATCCATTCAGCGTGGGCCCTGGCAGACTCTTAAGAGAGAGAAAGGGGGTCTCGCCCCAACACAATGAGACACTCACACACGTGAAGCCTGACTTGGCATTTCTCTGGCCTTCTTCCCTTATCTCTGCTCCAGCCACTGTAAAGGCTTTGAGTGTACATTGAGTGTTGTGGCTTGAGATACACACACACACACACACACACACACACACACACACACACACACACACACACACACACACACACACACACACACACACACACACACACACACAGTGCAGGGGGACATTAGGTTCATGTATTGTCCACTCACATAGAATTTTAAAGAGCAATTTGGATCGGCCTGCTGTTTCATAGATGTTTAGCTGTAGGAATAATCTGCATGTCCAGTTAAGAGTTCTGCAATGGTCAGCATTCTTTTCCTTTTGATGAATAAAAAACCCCGATATAATCTACCGTCCTGCAAACCTCAGCAGTCATTTATTCAATTGATTTCAAAACATTAATGAATCGTGAATTGAATGTGTTAGCAGGACAGTCTGTGCCTGTCCATATGTTCTATTGGACTTTTATTAATAACACGTTGATGGAATAACATTATATTACATGTATCTATTGTTAAATTTGGATTATTAATATTTTTTAGCAGTTTATTTGATTAAGGACAGCTCATTCAGCAATTCAGTCTAATGAGCTTTCACTTGGATTTTTTTTTAAACTGTACACTACTAGTACACACTCACAAACTACAGCACATACATGTGTATCTCATTAACATCTACATACTGTACATGAGACAAATGCAAATGCACAAACTGTATGTGCTTGATCATGGGCAGTTTTTTTCTTTTAAAGCGCTCTGCTCATGAACATATTTTTCCAGATCCAATTATATCAACATTTCACCTCGCCTGATATAGGCCCAGAAAATGTATTAAAAACAGAAGAAAGAATCAGGACAGAAATAACAGCAGATCTCTCTTTGTATAATAACATCACCAACTGAACTTAATCCTCAAACTCTCCCTTTGACTACATAAGCACCCTTATTGTCCTTCATTTATCTTGTTAAATTTGATTCATTATTCTCCTTTTTTCCCCAGTAATCTTACTTATACTGCAGCCAACACCCACACCAAGGAGACACTTGTGCATTTAATATCTATTAGAGGCTTTGACAGGTGAGATGATTATACTGAATGTATAAAAGGGACTGCTGGAAGTCAGCATGTTTTATTAAACAAAACTAAAATCATCTAATTTGATAAATATTGAACATAACTGCTTCTGAAAGAGTTGAGCAAAAGTAAAAATGTAAATCTGTTCTTGTGGTTTATTATATAAAAAAATCTATATTTGTTTTATTGAAGAGACTTGAGTTCCATTTAAAAGACATACAACACACATACAAGATTAAAAAGGCAATCTAATGTTTCCACATAGGTTGACTGACTAGTATCATATAATAGTATTGAGACGGACAGCAGCATAGCAATAGAATGTATACAATCACTCAGTTGACAGATACATTTGTACGTCAGATTTCTCAAAGGAGCATGGAACGTGTTGCCTCCTACATTACTAAACAGATAGATAATAAATAACATAATAAAACACATATTTTGAAGGATTATGTAAAAACGGAACAGGGCGAGGCTAAAGGCCGGGATCACCTGTTGATTCGATATACCACAGGTATATTATAAATCTAAAAATGAGCTCGCACTGCATAATCAATTTCAGCAAAGCAAATACAGAGCAGGTAGAAATGTGTAAATGGAACCTAGTCTCGAAATTCACTAGAATTGTGTTCGATACATTTGCACTGTGTGTGGCAGTGAGCAGAGACTGTAAGGGAACCGTGATGTCAAATGGGGTTCACATGGACACTGAGCGGAGGACATAGTCATTAAAAGCTGCTTCCCTGAACTGAAGCTCCAGTACACACACACACACACACACATACACACACACACACACACACGCACGCACACACACACACACACACACACACACACACACACACACACACACACACACACACACACACACACACACACACACACACACACACACACACACACACACACACACACACACACACACACACACACACACACACACACACAGGCATGCAGTCTGTCTCCTGGGAACTGAAAGACACTTTCTTCTGCTCTGCACTTGTTGTGTTTCACATCATTTGGACCAGAGCAGCTGACCTCTGTATGGAGCCTGTATTAGTGATTCCAGACCTTAGCCTTTCTGGTATAACTGTTAAGTCTAAAGCATCAGCCCACATATCCCCTGATGACATCAGCAGGGGGTTTATTTCAGACATTAGAAAGCTCCTCCGGCCCGAATAATTCATTTTAAAGGTTGAGTCTGCTTATAACAAATAAACTAATTCTCTTGTGTAAAATCAGTGGGGTGCCCCTTTAAGGTAAGACCACATCCACCCCCTGCCTGCTTGACACCTTTAAGCCTATATGAAAAAAAATGACTCAAGGTTTCTCTATCCAGTAACTGTTCAATCCTAATGTATGTGCATTGTGTTCCTTAGCAAGGAGGACTGATCATTTAATAATTAAGTTCATTTTTGTTAATTTATTTTTTAAATCAGTGCATATCTCCTCACGATCTGCAACCTGTCCATACTGTGTGTGCTCTGAAAAGAAATCTGGTATTACACAGCCTAGGCTTTGTAAACTGGCATGTAAACAAAGGCCCACAGTTTACAGAGCCTGTGTGTTAATAATGAATTATTTTTACCCTGATTTTGACAAATAGTGATTAAGACAACAAGCGTTCTCCAGAATCACTGACTCCACCTTTAAAATAGTGGAACGGGCATGGTAATGTGTAGGCGACATCTTCAGTTGTTGAATAAAAATATAATCCCTTCATGTTCATTCTACCTCTTGCAGATACTTTAATCACAATTTCTTTGATTTATTTTTATAGATACAAATTTGCTTCCTAATTAATATCCTGTTAATATTTTTTCATGAAATCATAAACCAAATGGAAATTCTGATATTTATATGTATTTTTTTAAATGAGGGAATACATTGTGAACTGGTTGCTTTCATATCACATGTATCGAGGGTGAACACTTATTTTACAGACAACACCGTTCACAACTGTGGGTTAAACATATGGTATATCTCACTCATTTCCTTAAGAGAATATATATTCTAGGGCAGTGTCTCCACACAATCAAGCTCGATTCCAGCTTGGTTTACCTCAACAGTCCTCATTAAGAAATCCTCCATGAACATACAGGAGCACAGCAGCTAGAGAGAGAATAGATCATTTGTTTGAAAAGTCAAGATATTGTTTTTTCTGTTACTTCCCCTGTTTTACCCCGGCTCTGCTCGGTCCCCCCGGAGGCCACGAGAGGAAACGCACAAAGGCCCGCGCCGCTTTTGTTAATTAAAGCTGTCAATCAAGAAAAAGAGACTTGTTTATTTTAATTTTTTTCCCTCTCTCTCTCTCTCTCTCTCTCTCTCTCTCTCTCTCTCTCTCTCCGGATCTGTTTGTGTCGCTCCTCTGATCAAAGCCGTGATGAAAGGATGAAAGCCCATTTTCTTCCAAGTAAACAAGAGGATTTGTCATGTCTTTTTAATGCCAGACTCCTTCATGTAAAACTTTTGGTTGATGTGTTCAAAGTTTTTTTTGAGTTTTTTTATTATTATTGTATCTTCATCTTTTATTCATCTCTTTCCCCCTCCGTAGATTCAGTCACTAGTAACACACATTTTGGCTTCATTACGCCAGTATACTGGTGGTGGCACAAAGGAATATTGTTTTTCTCTGCACTCGCAAAACACTCGAGACAGAGAGAGAGAGAGAGTTCTTCTATGATTCATGAGACAATACATTCCTCTCTTCCATCCTAAATTACCTTTAATGCAAATGAGATGTTCAATGGAACCGTTGTTGTTGGAGGAAAAAACAAAACACTTACATTTAACCCAGTCCTGAGACACACTAACATTACTATTATAA
>NC_137217.1:6167741-6170241 GCF_949987685.1 Ammodytes marinus | reverse complement strand
GCTGGTTACTTCCAAAATAAATCTTCTTAAAACTGATACTGTCTCCGCGCCTGTGTCCTCCTGATCCAGCCGTTACACTATGACCTTAATGTGCTTCTTCTTGAGCCACTCCCTTGTTGCCTTTGCTGTATTTTTAGGGTCATTGACATGCTGGAAGACCCATCCACGACCCATTTGTACAGACCTGGCTGAGAGAAAGTTGTTGTCACCTAGTATTTCATGGTACATGGCCCCATCCATATTTCCTTTGATGCAGTGAAGTCCACCTGTCCCCTTAGCAGAGAAACACCCACAAAGCATAATGCTTCAACCTCCATGCTTGACTGTGGGGATGGTGTTCTTGGGGTCATAGTCAGAATTCCTCTTCCTCCAAGCATGGCGAGTCACTTTGAAAATAAATAACTTGATTTTTTTCTAATCTGACCACAACACCTTCTCCCAAGCATTCTTGTTCAGGTGTTCATTGGCTAACTTCAGACGGTTCTGTACATGTCCCTTCTTGGGCACTACAGGATTTCAATCCATTACGGCATAGTGTGTTACCAATGGTTTTCTTGGTGACTGTGGTCCCAGCTGCCTTGGGATCATAAACAAGCTCCTCCTGTGTAGATCTGGGCTGATCCCTCACCTTTCTCATGATCATTGATACCCCACGAGGTGAGATCTTGCATGGAGCCCCAGACCGAGGGAGATTGATGGTCATTTTGTGTTTCTTTCATTTTCGAATAATCGCACCAACAGATGTCTCCTTCTCACCCAGCTTCTCGCCAATGGTCTTGTAGTCTATTCCGGCCTTGTGCAGGTCTACAATCTTGTCCCTGATGTCCTTAGACAGCTCTTTGGTCTTGCCCATGATGGAGATGTTGGAGTTTGATTTATTGACTCTGTGGACAGGTGTCTTTTATACAGGTAACAACTTGAGACAGGTGTGTTTTATACAGGAAACTAGTTGAGATTAGTAATACTTTTTTAAAGCACAAGGACTAATCTGTGGGAGCCAGAATTCTTTATGGTTAGTAGGGGATCAAATACTTATTTCACTCAATGAAATGCAAAATAATTTATATATTTTTTTTTATGTGATTTTCTGGATTTTCTTTTTGATATTCTGTTATATCACTGTTAAAATAAACCTAGCTTGAAAATGATAGACCGCTCATTTCTTTGTAAGTGGGCAAACTTACAAAATCGGAGAGGGATCAAATACTTATTTCCTCCACTGTATATATGATAAACAATGTAAATCCCTCAGCTACAGATTTTGAAAGTTAGAGCGCTTCTGATCCTTTGAATAAAACAGTAACTCGTCTGCATAAATTGGACCTCTTTCCCTCGTGAGCAGATGTCTTGTAAACACTCCCCTCCCTGCCCTCCCCGAAGTCTTGAAAAAGTCAAGGCGGTGATATCTCATCGACTGTGACATCTCCGTGTTTCAAAATGGAAGAGCCGTGTAGCTCTGAAAGTTTACCCACATCAAATATAAAGCAAAACAAAACCTCCGCGTTCCAGCGAGACCGCTTTCAACCTTTAATATTTCAAACCCCCCCCCCCCTCCTCCCTTCTTACTCTCTCTCTCTCTTGCCGGCAATCAGGAAACAATCTTTCCTTGTCTCTCTCCACGGGACCTTGGGGGACTTGTGGGTACATAGTGTGAGGGGAAGACGTCTGAATGTGAGATGACTGCTCCAGATCGCATGGTGGATAGAGTGTTGCTTAGTGGAGGGGTTGGTTTAATTGGAGAGAGTGGCTGGCTTCTCCTGCGCATAGGGAGGGTATATAGGAATATGCCAGAGTGGCTCCCAGTGGCTCGGCACACATCGCCATAACCAGTGACCTAGAAAAGGAACACTGATCACTCCCCGGAGCTGACGCCACCGCTAACGCTAACCAACAACGCACATGGTCTGAAGTCTGCCGTCGATCAGGGAGAAAACTCAGGGGCATTGTGGGTAGAAAAACAGGGGCAGGGCAGCGGCTATGCAGGAGCCACGGTGACTTCTATGGAGAAGAGAAGAGAAAAGAGAATTGAGTTACCGTGGACTGCTTTGTTCCAATAGAAGGATGCAGACCAAGGTCCCATTATATTTAATTACTAAAAAAAGGACGTTACCCGATGGGGGCAGAGGTTGCTACGGAGACAGTAAGACTGAATCAGACACAGCTCCAAACTTCCCTCCCTTCCCCCCGTCCCCAAACAACACTCAACACTGTATTAAGAACCCTTTATGTCATTACAATAGCATTTTACAGTATTGTTATTCATCATCTGTTAATACTACAGCCTCCACTCAGGGGTTAGAAGCAACAGAAGAACCATATAGTTGCCTAGATTACGGTTTGGGATGCACCGGTTCATGATAGAAGCATATACTGTAGATTTGCAAAAATCAAGCTCATCACCATCCAACCCCCAGTACAGTATACTATATAGAATATCGTATATCGTATAGAATATCGATCTATATATATATATAAAGGCTACTGGCTACTCTCTTTCAAA
>NC_137217.1:6007741-6162741 GCF_949987685.1 Ammodytes marinus | reverse complement strand
TCCATCCACAATACGTCAAAATAAAAGCTCCTAAAATCAAATCAAAATCTATAAAAGCAGTCAAATCTGCTCTGCATGCAGCGACATATTCCAGAAATCATATATATATATTTTCAAAATAAGAGATACAAGACTGAGTCAGACAGTAAAGTTTTATCAGGTGGAATAACACACACAAGAGTATCCTGCCACCCCAGTGACATATCTGAACTGTGGAGACATTTATTACCTGCAGGCTATAGCTGACAGGACATGCTGCCATGCTTCCCTATTGTAGTGAGCAGTGACACGCTGACATTTGAACATAATGGTGCCAATAATGCATTCATCTGTTGGCCGTTTATGGAGCGGCATGCAGTCAGGAGCGATGTGCTATCCTGATATGCACCTCAAGCTGCTGCTGCTGTATATTTTGATGGGGAACATTTGACTTTTATCATTTGTATAAAGAGATGATTGAAAAATAAAGAGTAAAATAAATGTTTTATAGTCTTTTGTTCTTTCTTTGTTATGATTGTTGATCCAGCATTTCATAATCCTAATAAATCATACAGGGAGTTAGTTGTTAGTGAGTTTTAGTTCATTGAAGCTGAATATAAAGGGTAAAACAAGAAATGTACAGATATTATCATGAAACCAGCCAGTTGATTACTTACAATAAAACCATTTTTTGTCATTTAGTATTTTTTTTCATAAATGTTTGAAGGAATATGTACATTTTGCAATATCTAACTAATGATGTGTACATTCTCATCTTTTTGAACACCCACAAATCTAGATGTAGGATAAATTTCATTTTGAAAAAAGTTTTTGCAGAACATATTTTGGATACAGCCCTTTTTCATTTTATGAATCAAAAAACAATATTTGCCGGTCTTTAAAAAAATGCCTTTTCTGCATTGTTTTTAGTAAACAATTACATATACAGTGATTCTCTTGTTTATTTTTTCTGCACAGTATTGCTTTCCTTCCTGTCCCCCCTTTGGTGATAAATCATTTATACAGCCAGAGTATGGATCTACAAGCTCTCAATGCGTTGCACACATGGCCCAGGGGCGGAGAGGAAAGGGGGTGTGGGGGTGTGGGGGGTGAGACGGGTGGCCGGGCCTCTGTTACCAAAGAGCCAGCAAGCTAAGGCAAAGTGGAGCGCTCTCCAAAAGGTCACCGCCACACACCGGGGAGCCTGTGATATTTCCATTACTCGGGTGAAAAGAGAAAGAAAAGAAGCCCACTCGCCCACTATCAGCTATCTGTGTTCGTGCACCACCTTCAGGCCTGCCACAGTAATCCCCAGTGATCATACATTGTAATGGAGGAGAAAGGAAGGAAGGGATGTTTTGGGGAGTGGGGGTACGTGTCTGTGCCTGTGTATGTGGGGGGGGGGGGGGGGGGTGGGTGGGGGTGGGTGAGACAGAGAGAGAGAGAGAGAGAGAGAGAGAGAGAGAGATGTTCATCTCTTTACTTGTGTGCATACATTTCTATATGTCTGCAGGGCGCGTCGGTTGTGTGTGTGTGTGTGTGTGTGTATGTATGTAAGAAAGTGTGTGTGTGTGTGTGTGTGTGTGTGTGTACTGTATACTAGCACAAATATTTATGGGAGAACTCATTTGAGTCAGACCTTAGGAGAGAGGATTTTATTTTGGAAAGTGAGGATATTGTGGCCGGTTCTCGCTGTAGTCTACGTTCAGGACAGGCCTTTAAAGAGCTGAATGAAGGCAACGAGTGTGTGTGTGTGTGTGTGTGTGTGTGTGTGTGTGTGTGTGTGTGTGTGTGTGTGTGTGTGTGTGTGTGTGTGTGTGTGTGTGTGTGTGTGTGTGGAAAGGAAGGTGAGACGGAACTGAAGACAATGAAAGGAGAGCAACTGAAAAGAACAAGAGAGTAAAATAGTAAAGGAGAAATCAAGGGAAAATGAAATCCAATGCAGGAAGAAAGGACGGAGCGGGGAAATGGAAAGAGAGGAGGAGAAGGGAGAGAAGGATGGAGGAGAGGAGGTGGAGGGGAAATAAGAGACTTCATTACATGGACGTGTCTCCTGCTAAAGCTGGGAATCAGATAGGCTCTGATTGTTTTTTTTCTTTTCTTTTAGACACAGTGTAATCTGGCTGATCTCAGAACAGTGCTGTAATTGGATTCTTCTCTGGAAAAAAAAAATGTCCGATTAAAACTGCTGTCTTTTTTTTAGTCTCAGAACAACGGTACCACGAGAAAGAAAGTTGATAACCTACAAGACAGATGAAGGTTTGGATTTAGGTGAAGATTTTACGATAAGAAATCAGATAATTCTGTAATTACTAGGCTTTAAAATCTTACATGTAGCATTACATATTTCACTTCTGAAATATGTTTTCTCAATATTATACTTAATGTCAAACTAAGTGTGTTTTATATTTTAAACAAATATACTTATTTAAGGAGGTGGCATTTTCCTGTATTTATGTAAAATGTTTAAACACAGGAATGTTAGGTCCACTTGTGTCTTCACTGAATAGTTTGGCGTTGTAATGTAATGTCTGTATGTTCAGTCATAGAGCCAGCAGCAAACTAGCTTAGCTTAGCATAAATTGGGGAAACAGTTTTTAAGAGGACATTGTGCATGCATAACGTACATGAATAAAGGAAAAAGAAAAATTGTTTGCATACCCGAATACTAAAATAGATTTCCCTTTTTTAATTACGTGCCAAGATAGTGTATATACTTTGAACATGTCTCATGTTACCCTCAAGCAATTACTGTCACTGAAGGTGTGTGAAATTGGTGTAAAAACGCCGAAGCTGACTGTTAATTATTTCCCTCCTTTGAAATGGCATTAAAACTCCCATGGAAATACCAATCCCTAATTGGCGTAGTAAACTCTTACAGGGGACGGCAAAGGAAAGGAGGATATAAACCGGGCAGAGCAAAAACAACTTTTCTCCAACATTTATTCATTTCAAAGCTTCCATCCATTAAGGTTTGAGCATTCCTTCCCCTGTGCCAGCGGGCTGTGGAAGCAAGCGGCACATTGCAGGCGAATGATGCAGAGCGCCTTTAAATATCACTTTCTCAACAAACCCAGCTTTTTTATGTCTTTCTTTCCCCCCCTTATTTCTCCTTGCCTCTCCCACCATTCCTCCTGTCCCCCCTCTATCCATTTCTCCCTTTATTCTGCAGCCAATCCTTTCAAGGCTTCTACTAGAGGTTCACATCAACTGATGTTCCCCTTATGCCAGCGCCTGTTGAAACTTCTATGAGAGTGTCTATTGATCCTCTGGGCCAGTATACTCTCTCTCTGTCTCTCTCTCCCTGTCTCTCCAACTCCCCCCCCTCTCTCTCTGTCTCTCTCTCTCTCTCTCTCTCTCTATGTCTCTCTCTCTCTCTCTCTCTCTCTGTCTCTCTCTCTGTCTCTGTCTCTCTCTATGTCTCCCTCTCTCTCTCTCTCTCTCTCTCTCTCTGTCTCTGTCTCTCTCTATGTCTCTCTCTCTCTCTCTCTCTCTCTCTCTCTCTCTCTGTCTCTCAGTAAACAGGACCCCACAGTCCCTGCTGCTTTGGACCCTTTATAGAGCCTGGCAACTCTCTGGCCTCTCACCAGCTCCGTCACCTGTTAGCAGCCCAGTGCCACCAAGTTCCATTGAGATTCTACACACATGTATCTTCACACACACACTGCCAACCTCTAAGTGGAGCACGTCATTGGCCCTGCAGCCCTACACATGTTGATACAAGGCCTTTCACCCACTTTGCAACAACCCAACATAGTGTCAGCAATTTAAGCCGTGATCTACCCATCCAAGCATACAATATATATATACATATATACAAACAATAAAATATGCATGTTGAAGTGGTTGGGGCATCTGGTAAGGACACCCCCTGAGCGCCTCCCTAGGGAGGTGTTTCAGGCAGGTCCAGCTGGGAGGAGGCCTCGGGGAAGACCCAGGACTAGAGCTTATATCTCCACACTGGCCTGGGAACGCCTCGGGATCCCCCAGTCAGAGCTGGTTAATGTGGCCCAGGAAAGGGAAGTTTGGAGTCCACTGCTGGGGACCCCAAAGTGACTTGTGACTCCAGATAAGCGGTTGATTTTAAAATCTAATTTGAGCGTGCAACGTTGACTCAAGTCATCAGTCTGTCCACACTGCTCTTTCAGTCTCAAACAAGCAAGTGAACAAACAAAACACTAGAAATGGATACAATGAAATGGCTGGAAACGGCATCTGTAACAGCCACTACTAAGGTTGTTCTAAGGTTTCCCTTCCAGTCTGCACTCAGAACCACCATCTGTGTTTGACCCATCTGTCACAGACCCTGACTGTGACTCCACTACAGCATCTTCAGCTAGCATACAAGCTAGCAGCTGTGTCTCAACACCTTCACCGCCAACAAGTAGGCTAGTTGGTATCCAAGCCGCATTTAAAAAAACTTTCATTTGTTATCAACTGGTATGATGGGAGGGTCTGGTTGGAACACTCACTGTCCACTTCGGTTCGACCCCAAGTTCTTATGAACAAGTGTTTGACCAACCCAAACCCTCAGTTTAACCGTTTCTTGCATTGATCCTTTACCATTTCTGTATATTTCTCTAAGCCTAGTCTTTCCCCTCTTTCATTTGCTTTATTTATTCCTCCTTCACCATTGCATTCGCTCCGCTCCTCTGCTTCACAGCTCTGATCTCTCTCGCTCTCTCTTTCTCTTGACTGACCCACCATTTCAATAGCAGTGGCCAAGGTTATTTGGCAGCAGCAGCCGCCACGGAGCACATTTGTCTCTGCTACTGAAGAAGACACTCACTCTGCTATTCTAATGGACTCCAGAAGAGAGAGTGCTTTGAATGGGGTGTAAAGAGAAGGCCAGCCGAGTCTCTCTTTCTCTCTCTCCTTCTCTTGCCTTTGTAGACCACTGACAAAGGCTTCTCTCTGTGTTTGCCATGGGACCAGATGTACCCGGGCGGCAGACAGGATGCTAACTCCTGGACGCCCATATGTTTCCTCCTGCTATATAGGACATTAAAGCTACGCTAGGCAGCTTTGCATATTGGCAGCTACAAATGGTTTAGTTAGAGTGGACTAGAAAACCCCATCCTCAGTGAAGACAGAGCACAGACATTTACGCTTCACTATAGGCCACACTTTCAAACTAGGAACACCGCCTGGTAGGGATGCACCTTATTATCAGCACGTTATCGGTATCGGCCGATATTGGCTTTAAAGTGAACCATCGGATATGGGACAAAACATATTTTACACAAGGAATAAATATTACATAAATGTAAGCTTTGTATTTCATGTCTGCATTTGCCTCTGCGTCATCGCCATAAGAGCATGCATGATAATATATTAATTGACACGTTGAAGTAAAATCCCTTAAAGCGTGGAGGCATAACGAGGTTGAGCTATGACACTTAACAAAAGCATAAACCAGAAGTCTTGTGAACAAAAGAACGAGAGAAAGGAGATCCCCCTGTCCTTCGTGTTACACCTTTAAATAAATCCCCCCTGGCCAAAACCGCCTAGCTAATGGCTGACTATGGAAAACAATCAATTACAGTTTCAGCAAAAATATCGACGCTAGAATTTCATTCAGGCTTTTCAAATGTACAATGAATGCATCTACAGCGTTGTATCCAGGCTGGAGTCAACCAACATGCAGAAAAAAAGAGAACCCCTTTTGCTAAAAGGTCATTTCTCCTAGCAATACTTTCCTGTATACATAGAGGTGAGGTGGAAATTACACCTAAGTGTGCTGTGGTTTGATAAACTCAATTTGTGTACGCATAAAGCACATTACTATTTCATTTGTGGATTGTTGTTGGGAACAGTTAACTCAAGATTCAACACCAACCAATTCATGTTTTAAGAAATGTACTTACACAGCGGTTACACACCTACAGACCCATGATTGTTTTTTTTTTTTTACTGCTCCCTCGTTGGCCAGAGAGGCAGCAACATTCACACTCCTTTCCCCAGAGAACCATTGACCCCCACATGACTTCAATCCAACTCTGCCTTGTTTTCTGTTGTGAGTTTTACACACCGAACTGGATTATATACTGCACGCCATGCACACGCCAGGAAGAAAGTGATTCTTAAATGGGAATAAACGAGGATACGCCTTCAAAAAAACAGTGGGATTATGCTCTGTCTTTTATCTCCGCACGTTCTCATTGAGCAATTAGCAGCCGATGATATGCTAGGTTATATGGAGAGTTTAAAAAGCTTTGAGAACAATGTGCGACCATGAAAGAGGGAGAATGTAGGAGGGCTTTCTAATTAGAATTTGCTGTACTGTATGTAGTTTCTTCCACTGTGACAGAACCTCAAGTCTACCTCAAGAAAATGAGTTTTAATACATACACTCTCTTGTTTACTCATACCAATGAAAATGAATGGTAATACATATAAACCCTTTCCATTCAATGTGCACATGTTTAGATGTGTTAGACCATTTTATTTGTTCAAGCTCTCGGCTAAGAGGCTTGTAGAGAAGAGTGCAACAATGAAAGGAGTAACAATTGTGTCATGAACACTGTCTATCATCTTGGCAACAGTCCAAAAACAGGATCTGTACGTTGTTTGGTCTAAGAAAAAAATCATACAATCAGACAATTGACAACGCATGAACACATCCTTCTGCAATAACCTTCAGAATAGTGTTTAGAATGATTATGGAAAGTTTAGTTGATGTGAGAGCTTTCGCAGTTGAGGTATTTGGTTCAGAGTATTGAAAAAAAACAACTAATGTTAAGATAATGGCAGTTTAAAGATGGTTGTATAGGAGAAATACACAGATGCAAACAGACAAGGTTCATACGAATAAACCCAGATGTACAATATTAAGGCTACATTATGGAACCTTTTATTTATACTAGTCTAAAAGAAGCAAAAAAATAGCCAGGAACCGCAAAAGTGAGCGGTGCTTGAAAAAAAAAGGCCAACCATGTCCCTTTTTTAGCTCATAACCCATGGAACATTACAACATAAACAAGTTAACGCATCCATCATGGTGGTGACATCATGGTTCAGAGGAGAAGGGGGGTAAGCCTGTCTACTGATGCTCTTTTCTTTGTGCCTCCTTCTCTCGCATCCAACAACAAGCTCATTAAACTGTAGGCAAACTGACACTTCAACCCAACTTCTCCCTCTCTCTTGTTTTACATCATTAAATGGCACACTGTCTGGCTCAAAGGTAGCCGGGCAGACTCTTTGAGAGAGAGAAACCAGCTCAGCCTGGCAAGGGCAAGCGCTGTGGTTTTGATGAGCTTGTCACTCCCTCACCCCAAACATGCCTCATTAGTAGTTCAGTTGAAACACCTATCTACACACACATATAAACCACAAACACACACACACACACAGTTTCTTTCTCTGTCTCCCCTCTCCATCCCTCCCTGCCCCCCCCCCTCCTGTTTTCCAGCACTAATTAGCATGGCTTCTCCCTCTCCTCTGTGCTTCCCCCCAGTCACATCTCAAAGGGAGTCGACGGATATGATTTTCTTTAACCCAAAGGCCAACTTAATCAGCTGAATTAATGACTGTATTACCCGTTAGGCTCGCGGCCATGCAACACATTTCCCCTTCCAATGCCCAGCGCTCCCTCTCTCTCTCTCTCTCTCTCTCTCTCTCTCTCTCTCTCTCTCTCTCTCTCTCTCTCTCTCTCTCTCTCTCTCTCTCTCTTCTTCTTCTCTTACTATACCCCCTGCAGGAATTTGTACATTTCAAAAAGCAGAAAACAGATGAGAGAGAAAGAGAGGCGGATTGGGTTGTTGGAAAGATATTAGCAGGAATATAATAATAATTGAAAAGGGATGGAGTTGCAGACACACCCTAATGACTACTTTTAACAATGAACTTCAAGCCATTAATGTATAAGCAATGTCAGTGTGGGTGTCTCCAAAAAAAAAAAAAAAAAAAAAAAAATATATATATATATATAGGCCTATAGGGGAAGGTGGGGTGATTTGTGCAACTTTTTACTCAAAGTGATTTTAAAGTGAGGCCTTGACAGTTATGTCTCCAACTCAAATATGTACATATATTTCAGGATGTTGTGCATCCCTGGCAATAAAAACTTTGGATCTGGAATAAACTGTTTAAGAAATATAGCTTTCGGAAAAAAAGTTGTCTTGTCGCACAAATCACCCCACTACGTGGGGTGATTTGTGCGTCATTGTGTCACAATGACAAAGTCACCATCATCATCTTTCTGGCCATCTGAACTCTCATCAGTGGTGTCGTTAAGTGGAGTTGAGATGTCACTCTCTTCTGAGCTACTGTAGACAATCACTTTCTTTTGGTGACCAGCGTATACAGCCATGCCACTGGCACAACTCTCAGAAATGTACTTTGTACTAGTTGCTCCGTGCTTGTGGAACCAACTGCCACCTGACAAATGTGATTCCCTCTACATTTCTGCCTTTAAATCAAGGCTCAAAACCCATATGTACACCCTGGCTTTTCCTCCCCATTAACTATCTTACCTCTGCACTACTATCTGTGTTTATGTGGATGTATGGGCTTTACGTCTTTTATTTTGGTTATTGTTATTTTACCTTCATTGTTTACCTACTGAATGCACTATGTACAGCACTTTGGACAGTGCAAACTGTCATAAATGTGCTTTTCTAAATACATTTTACTTACTTACTTACTTATAACTCACCCAGGCCCTTGCGCACAAATCACCCCATCCCCAGAATTTTGGATAATAGGCATGATGCAGCAATTTAGGGTTGACATTGTGCTAACTATATAGACTCAAAGTGTAGCATACCAAAGCACTAAAACATGTGTCAAATGTTTTCAAACGTGTCTATAATTGTTCAGACACAATAATCAAAAAACCTTGATCATGGAAATTTTACTTTGAAAGGCAAAACACAGTTTTTTGAGCTTAAATGTGCTTATATCTTATTCCTTGTGTCTCCCTTCTTTACAGGATGAGTCAAATGGATGGCTCTTCTTAAATATGTGGTCACATTTCCAATTTCTTCCACGGTTTTCTAGAAACAAGGGGTTTTGCAACTTCCAAAACGCACAAATCACCCCACCTTCCCCTATATATATATATATATATATATATATATATATATATATATATATATATATATATATATTTTTTTTTTTTTTTTTTAAAGGTATGGCCTATACGTAATTGTAAAATGTTGAGAAAATGTTTTCTGTAAAAAAAAAAATCTTGGGATCTGGAGTTGAAACAATATAAATGTGCTACTTCTGACACACCGTATAACATCTATTATTTTATTTCAATAAATGTAATTAGACACAGTGTCTGTAAAATGTGGCAAATGACAACACACACAAGCAGCACGCACGCGCACACACACCCTCTCTCTCTCTCTCACACACACACACACACACACACACACACGCCATAACGGCAATAACAAATAACTGCAGATCTCGACGTCTAAACATTTCTTCCTTTTAATGGCTGAAAAGCGGTAATTAGTAGATACATCAGTGTCTGTCAGGAGATATATTGCCACCACTGAAAAACACCAGTGATAAGGAGATGCACCATTAGTCTTCTCATTTACATGACAAACTCTTAACAGAGCCCAAGGCCCGTACATTGAATTAGGTCCATGTTAAGAGACAACAAAATAATGATCTGGGTCTGCAGCTAGGAGAGCGGCCTCTGTGAACTGACTTCACATTGTAGCGGTTGGAGGAAACAGCAGCCTGATACAAATGACTGTGTGGAGCAATGGTTAGCACACAGTAATGTTGAACTCACATGAAGCCTATTATTACTGTTTTATACTAGAGATATTCCCCACCAGATTACTGTCAGTGTACACACAATGCTTTGAGATGTATTTAGAAGGTTTTGGTTACATGTCTGTCTATGACTAATAATTAAAATGATAACTTAGTATAATTCCTAATATATTTATTGTAATATGTTCTAACTGTAGGACAAACAGAGGCACAGCCATTTTTGTGTAGTTGTGTTGAGTTTATAAACATTTGTCGATATTCAATGTCATTTTTGTGAATTCATTTTTTTTCCATCTCTTGGCTAAAGCCTGGATCAAAAGCATTAAATAAAAGAATTCGGTCTTATCCTTTGCACATTTTCAGAAAGACCCATTTCCCTATCATTATGAAAACTCTCACACAGGTACAAATAGATGCATCTCTATTGGGTGGTGGGGTTGTGACTGTGAATACCATATTTCAAAATAAGACATGCTGACCTATTACTGTGTTGAAGGTTTGTTCTGAAAATGTGCACACAGGCCATGCCACTGTCAAGTTACAGTGATGCTCATCCTTTACATGTCACACCACGTACACTGTAGCTGCTTGCTGTTGTGCAAAACGGAGTAACGTTAAGGTTAAGATGTAAGGCAAAATTGCAAAAGCTATTTTATCTTCTCTACTAATAAGCTGCATTTTTTAATATTACATTTTGTACTTAATAATGCATCAGAGGGTTTGTTTATGATCATTTAAACATTGCAATCCAAATTGAAAAACACACTAGAGGAACCAATTCAGAATTCAAAAAATAAAATGATGCTAAATACCTTCTGTCCTGCTTAGAGAGCCGCTTTAAATACACACAGAGCAATTTAGCAAAAACTTTGGTGGGGATAGAATAGATAAATAGAAAAGAAAATATATTCATATATTTTGAAACTATCAAAAAATGTATTTCTATCAATAAATATTTCTCAGTGAACAATGAGAGATTCTTCTTTGACTGCGAGGCATAACAAACAAACAACAGCTACAGTATATGTCTCCCAATCAACACCATCACAACCACCATGATGCTATGTTATTGACAGTTCTTGTGAAGAGCAGGAAAATACTCATCAACAGTTTATGCCACCTCAGAAGAGGAAGAAGATTAAACCTGTGAATATTAGTGTGTATGCATGTTAATTCAGAATCTGTTCTATACCAAGTCTATTACCATTACTAATTACCAAAAATACAGGCTGCATAGCCATTTATAGCTTTTTTTTTACTCTACATAATAAGCTTTTTTTTATGTTGAAAATCTACCTTTCTTTACACTTGCACGTGGGGCTTTAGGTAATAAGGTTGACACACACACACAACCCGACAGATTTTACGGGAATATTTCATTTGAAAGTCTCACCTGAATGCAAACACTGCATGTCAGCGGCGGTGTTGAGTTGCAAGGTGTGACTGATGTTTTTCATTGCGCTCAGAAGGCAGCAGCATCCTCTCTCTCATATCTGCCTGTTGTGTTTTCATACAGTAGCTCCCGTCCCACAGGACCTTTTAGTCAATTACACCTGAGCGCTGCTGCTTATAATACGGGCTGAAAACATACCTGAGTTCCCAGCATCAAACACTTCCTTTGCTGTACATTCTTCCTGTGCTATACACTCCTGATTGGAGCGGCGGGGTTTGTGTGTGTGTGTGTGTGTGTGTGTGTGTGTGTATGTGTGTGTGTGTGTGACATTCAGAAAAAAAAGAGGGAGGAATTATTCATCAGCTCTCTATTTGGCTCTCTCAGCCTCCCTCCTGATCCGCGTGTTTCAACAACTCTGGGGCAAAGGCAGAATTGCAAATTAGCTCCCGGAAAATAAATAAAAAATCAAATTAATTGGCCATTCTCGCAGACTTCTTGTCAAAGTTTGGGGCTGATGGTGTCAATTCCCCCCCCCCCCCCCACACACACACACACACCCCACACGACTCAAAGAAGCATTGAGCAATATGCAACATGGCACGGAGCGGAAAAAACAAAAAGGGGAGCAAAGCAAAGCACTCCATAAAAACAAAACTACCCCCCGTATGACAATTAATGGAGCACTTCAATCAGGGCTAAACTTTTCTGAGTTGACTTCTCCTAACCGCACCGTAACTCACTCAACCAAGCTGCCGTCACTTGGGCCCCTCAAGTGTAAAATCACAATCAGTCAAATTAGTCATCAATGGCCTGTGGGGGCCTCAGTGTTTCTCCTGCCAGGCTTCTTTACTGCTGTTTGTAAAGGGAACATATCTGAAGTATGTGCAAGATGGAACACATTTTCAATTGAATTCTTTAAGCTTTCCTTAGAATGGGGTTTCATTAACCATTGTTCTTTTTAATGCATCTCTATTGTTTCAATATAGACGCTGTACTGTATTTGTTCACTCCATCAGGCAGTGATCAGTCCTGTTATCTGATGTGCACTTTTTTTTTTGCATTTTCAAGCTTTATTAGATAGTACAGAGTTGAAATGGGGAGACAGAGAGAGAGAGAGAGAGAGAGAGAGAGAGAGAGAGAGAGAGGATGACCTGCAGTAAAGGTCCACAGGTCGGATTTGAACCCGCGAACACTGCAACGAAGGCCGGAGCCAATATGGTACGCGCTCTATCCACTACACCACCGGAGCGCCCCCGTTATCTGATGTGTGTGTGTGTTTAAATATGCTCTTAATAGGCGGAAGCACACAGCTGACAGCTCCACTGTTCTCTATCAAACAGGCCACAATGAAACAGAGCTACAGCAGCTGTATCCGAGGAGCCAACGTTTGTCTTAGCACGCCATCTAGTGCTTCCATTATGTATAACACATGCATGTACCGCAATCTTTTATGATGGCTTCTGACTCTTAATACCTAAACACATTCAACTATCCTTACATAGAAATAGCAAAACACAAACAAAACTAAATCCCTTGTTCAGTCCTCAGAACACAGCTACGTCGGGTGAGAACTCCTGTTCTCAAATAACTGAACTACAGTGGTGAAGAGGTAAAGAGACTAAATATTTATTTACTGTCACAATGTTGCAATTGTTGTCAATTGAGTGTGAATGATGCTTTGATGTCGCACACTGTCCACCATTACTGTATATTTACTGTAGCCTCACTGCACCTTGCAAGATAAGTGATCCTCAAAGTACAGGCACCTATTATAAGGTTTGTGTATATTATTTTTATTAGAAAAGTTAAGCTAGATCATTTGATGTCTTGAATAATTATTAAACTGTTGGATACAGACTGGAAACAGTAAGAGAATGCTGTGAAGAACATTTGTCCTCATTTTATCTTATATCCATAAAGCAGACTACTCTACACTGTGTATATATTTACATTATGGAAGCATATTCAATAACAATTTTTTACTAAAGACCTTGTATAATCTTTAGGAAATATGCTAAACAGACTGTTCTGATGAGTTAGTTTGACAGCATCAATCAAGACTCCATTGACTGATGAACAAAAACATTGTGTCAATCAACCTCCTGAATGACGTTTTACCAAATTTGATAGATGACTTTAACCATTCTGATGTGAAAAGTGAAAACCATTGTAATGTGCACTACCACTAGCAAATAATGATTTCAACATGTTTAGCAAAGTCCCATTTATTTAGAAAAATAGATATAAATAAATACAATTCTGAGATTAAAAGTCTGTACAATTGAAGACTGTGGTGGACTACACAATAAAAAAGGCCGGGCATCACAGCAGGGTCCCTGAATGTAGTCTCACTGTGGGTCCAGGTATTTGTTACGTCCATGTAAATCAGGCCTGAGGTTTCCTTGTGAAGATATAAAATAGTGTGCGGTGTCACAGTGCAACATAAGCTGGTGGTTTGTGGGTAGAGTGTGTCCCTTTGGTCAGAGCACAGAGCGGTATTTACATGCAAACATGAGCCACACTGCACACGCGTTCTCAGGATAGGCAAACACCCGCACACGCACAGCCAGCCTCACGTGGTCCCCGCGACAACACACTATCTCCTCACAGAATGGAGACCTGCACAGGGAAGTGACAAGAGGAAAACAAGGGCGTGAAATATAAAGTACTGTTAAGTGTTTATCTACAATAATATAGGCAAACATACTGTATACAGGGAAGATTATTTATACCTTTAAGCAGTACTTTGTCCTGGTGCATCTCAAATCAATCATCAGTGATATTTTGCATTGCAAGTGACTTGAAGTCCAGTGTAAAGTTTCAACTATCAACTGATCATTTGGGGTGCCATGTCATCTGCTTTATGGGCACCTGCCCACTGCCAAAACCACTTGTAACTGGTTGGCTGACGATGGTATTACTTTGTTTGATTAGCCAGACAACTCTCCTGACCTGAACCCCATAGAGAATCTATGGAGTATTGTCAAGAGGAAGATGAGACACACCAGACCCAACAATACAGACGAGCTGAAGGCCACTATCAAAGCAACCTGGGCTTTCATAACACCTCCTTAGTGCCACAGGCTAATCACCTTCATGCCACGACACATTATTAATGCAATAATTCATGAAAAATGATCCCGGCCACGTATTGAGTGCATTAATGAACATACTTTTCTAAAGGTCAACATTTTCTGTGTAATCAATCCTATTTTTGATTGGTCTTATGTTATAATTTTATATTTTGAAATGCTGGATCTTTGACTTTCATGAGCTGTAAGCCTTAATCAACTACCGTATTTTCCGCACTATAAGCCGCACTGAACTATAAGCCGCAGGTGTTATAATGTAATGTTTAATTACCAGGGGGATTGTCGGGAAAGAGATGGCTGCTTGAGGAAGCTCCCATTTATTGACATTTCAACAAACAAGTTGCATATTTGCATATCGTATTCAAGTGTTACCATTTAGTGCAATAGTAGCTACTAGGGATGGGCACGAGTAGTGTTTTCGCTACTCGTGTTTCCACGAGTTTAAAACACATTTTCCTCACTGAAAGTGATTAAATAGACGGGTCACAATTTAAACCGATCGAGTAGGTCTGCGGTGGGGAGAAAAAAAGAGAAAAAAAGCATGGGCTGTAGTTGTAACAAAAAAAATTGCCTAAGTCACCATTTAAAATAAGAAGGGCAGCAAATAATATAAAATTATTATCCTACAATTTAAATACATATAAATAACTCACCAAAGCAGTAGACTTAGTAGTTGTATGTCCAACCGCGTTATGCTCACTCCGTGTCCGTGAATAATTACTGCGACTAATTCCTCATTAACGGAACGTTACACCGGTCGGTTTTTTAATCTTATCCCCATATTCCCGATTGAAGGCTTCTTAACTGTTGTTGGCTCGGAGCGAATGTGCCTGAAGTAAGCCTTGCTTCTTCTTTACTTTCCAAGCGGAGAGCACCTTGCATGCTCACCTGGAGTCTACTCATTACTAACTGAGAGTAACAGGTGTCATCTCCCATTTTTATAAACGTAACTTTATCATCTGCTTTTAAATAATTGGACAGTTATATCCCTGAAAATGTTCTGCAGAAAGGAGAGAGCGTTTTCAGCTCCGCCGTGCTGTGGAGAACACAGGCTGCGCTGGCACGGAGGTGGCAGTTATTTGCAGTTGCTGTTTGACACAACGCTCAGTTTATTGCACTTGAATCAAAATATTTAATTGTGTTAAACTTTATTTTATCCGTTTTGTGCCGTTTTGTACACGTATATAACATTTTATATAGGCTACAGACACTAAAAATAAAAATAAAAAAAATGTTTAATTATCCACCAATTGAGTTCATTTGAAACGAGGAGTACTCGAGTACTCGATTACTAACGGCCATCCCTAGTAGCTACAGAACATATACTGTGCTGTGTAATAACAGGGTCGAAAAATGGGGAAAAAGTCGCGGCTTATAGTCCGAAAATTACGGTAAATTAAAACAAAAAGGCCTGCAGCAATAGTTAACTGTATGTGTATTGAACCTCAAAGTTTCACTTCTTGAATCAAATTACAGAAAAAAACCTTTCGATGATATTGTAATGAGATGCACCCGTGATATGTTTGTACAATGGACATCATTTTTTGGGTGAATTTGGCTTCTGTACTACACTCAAACAGACCCGACACATCCCCCATGCTGCCCACTAGTCTACCTGAGACAGGTGTTGAAGGCCCTGTACTAGTCTACCTGAGACAGGTGTTGAAGGCTCTGTACTAGTCTACCTGAGACAGGTGTTGAAGGCTCTGTACTAGTCTACCTGAGACAGGTGTTGAAGGCTCTGTACTAGTCTACCTGAGACAGGTGTTGAAGGCCCTGTACTAGTCTACCTGAGACAGGTGTTGAAGGCTCTGTACTAGTCTACCTGAGACAGGTGTTGAAGGCTCTGTACTAGTCTACCTGAGACAGGTGTTGAAGGCCCTGTACTAGTCTACCTGAGACAGGTGTTGAAGGCCCTGTACTAGTCTACCTGAGACAGGTGTTGAAGGCTCTGTACTAGTCTACCTGAGACAGGTGTTGAAGGCCCTGTACTAGTCTACCTGAGACAGGTGTTGAAGGCTCTGTACTAGTCTACCTGAGACAGGTGTTGAAGGCTCTGTACTAGTCTACCTGAGACAGGTGTTGAAGGCTCTGTACTAGTCTACCTGAGACAGGTGTTGAAGGCTCTGTACTAGTCTACCTGAGACAGGTGTTGTAGGCCCTGTACTAGTCTACCTGAGACAGGTGTTGAAGGCTCTGTACTAGTCTACCTGAGACAGGTGTTGAAGGCCCTGTACTAGTCTACCCGAGACAGGTGTTGAAGGCTCTGTACTAGCCTACCCGAGACAGGTGTTGAAGGCTCTGTACTAGTCTACCTGAGACAGGTGTTGAAGGCCCTGTACTAGTCTACCCGAGACAGGTGTTGAAGGCCCTGTACTAGTCTACCTGAGACAGGTGTTGAAGGCCCTGTACTAGTCTACCTGAGACAGGTGTTGAAGGCTCTGTACTAGTCTACCTGAGACAGGTGTTGAAGGCCCTGTACTAGTCTACCTGAGACAGGTGTTGAAGGCTCTGTACTAGTCTACCTGAGACAGGTGTTGAAGGCTCTGTACTAGTCTACCTGAGACAGGTGTCGAAGGCTCTGTACTAGTTTACCTGAGACAGGTGTTGAAGGCTCTGTACTAGTCTACCCGAGACAGGTGTTGAAGGCCCTGTACTAGTCTACCCGAGACAGGTGTTGAAGGCCCTGTACTAGTCTACCTGAGACAGGTGTTGAAGGCCCTGTACTAGTCTACCTGAGACAGGTGTTGAAGGCCCTGTACTAGTCTACCTGAGACAGGTGTTGAAGGCTCTGTACTAGTCTACCTGAGACAGGTGTTGAAGGCTCTGTACTAGTCTACCTGAGACAGGTGTCGAAGGCTCTGTACTAGCCTACCTGAGACAGGTGTCGAAGGCTCTGTACTAGTCTACCTGAGACAGGTGTTGAAGGCTCTGTACTAGTCTACCTGAGACAGGTGTCGAAGGCTCTGTACTAGTCTACCTGAGACAGGTGTCGAAGGCTCTGTACTAGTCTACCTGAGACAGGTGTTGAAGGCTCTGTACTAGTCTACCTGAGACAGGTGTTGAAGGCCCTGTACTAGTCTACCTGAGACAGGTGTTGAAGGCTCTGTACTAGTCTACCTGAGACAGGTGTTGAAGGCTCTGTACTAGCCTACCTGAGACAGGTGTCGAAGGCCCTGTACTAGTCTACCTGAGACAGGTGTCGAAGGCCCTGTACTAGTCTACCTGAGACAGGTGTCGAAGGCTCTGTACTAGCCTACCTGAGACAGGTGTCGAAGGCTCTGTACTAGCCTACCTGAGACAGGTGTTGAAGGCCCTGTACTAGTCTACCTGAGACAGGTGTTGAAGGCTCTGTACTAGTCTACCTGAGACAGGTGTTGAAGGCTCTGTACTAGTCTACCTGAGACAGGTGTTGAAGGCTCTGTACTAGCCTACCTGAGACAGGTGTTGAAGGCTCTGTACTAGTCTACCTGAGACAGGTGTTGAAGGCTCTGTACTAGTCTACCTGAGACAGGTGTTGAAGGCTCTGTACTAGTCTACCTGAGACAGGTGTTGAAGGCTCTGTACTAGTCTACCTGAGACAGGTGTTGAAGGCTCTGTACTAGTCTACCTGAGACAGGTGTTGAAGGCTCTGTACTAGTCTACCTGAGACAGGTGTTGAAGGCCCTGTACTAGCCTACCTGAGACAGGTGTTGAAGGCTCTGTACTAGTCTACCTGAGACAGGTGTTGAAGGCTCTGTACTAGTCTACCTGAGACAGGTGTTGATGGCTCTGTACTAGCCTACCTGAGACAGGTGTTGAAGGCCCTGCGTGCGTTGCGGTGCAGGAAGTGGATGGGGAAGCCTTTGAAGGTGTGTCCGTCTGGCACCGCCCTCCTCACTGCATCCTGGAACTCCTCGTTACCACAGGAGACGCCATAGCAACGCTCCAGCTCGTAGGCCGACAGAGCAGAGGACAGCAGGTAGGACAGTTGGTCATCCCACACTGTAGCTAGCTCCAGGTCCTTTAACATTAACACACAACAAGTTAGCACACAGTGGCTAGCTCCAGGTCCTGTATTAACACACAACACATTAGCACACTGTGGCTAGCTCCAGGTCCTGTATTAACACACAACAAGTTAGCACACTGTAGCTAGCTCCAGGTCCTGTATTAACACACAACACATTAGCACACTGTAGCTAGCTCCAGGTCCTGTATTAACACACACACAACTGTAGCTAGCTCCAGGTCCTTTAACATTAACACACAACAAGTTAGCACACAGTGGCTAGCTCCAGGTCCTGTATTAACACATAACACATTAGCACACTGTGGCTAGCTCCAGGTCCTCTATTAAGACACAACCACACTGTAGCTAGCTCCAGGTCCTTTAACATTAACACACAACCACACTGTAGCTAGCTCCAGGTCCTGTAGTAACACGCACGCACACACGCACACACACACATACTGTGGCTAGCTCCAGGTCCTGTATTAACACACACACATCACCACACTGTAGCTAGCTCCAGGTCCTTTAACGTTAACACACAAAACATCATGGGTACTGTCGAAATCTCCTCACAGCTCCACACAGATCGGATTTATTTGTCTCCTTTAGTAGGAAATGTGACAAATCACACTTTATGTACATCATGATTTACTCCTTACCTGGTATGTAAACAAAGGGTATGTAAAGGTGCCCTCAGTAGATATTAACATGCACGTTTACAGAGCCTAGGCTGTGTATTCACACCAACTTATTTTCAACACACACACAGTATAGACATGGGGTGGATCCTGAGGAGATATAAACTGATTTTGACAAAAAAGTGATTTTGACAGCAAGCGTTCTCCAGAATCGCTGATTCAATCTAAAGGTCCCATTTTATCATTTTTTTTAAACAACTTTCCAAGCATTCCAAAAACAATAAACATTTTAGTTTCCATCCTGTTTTATTTTTTAATATGAAAAAACTAATATGTACATAAAAACATGGATGAAAAAAGTACTTATGTATGGCTATGTGCCCCTCAGTTGTCTTTCCCAGCACAGCACATGCGAGTTACACATCAAACCACAAACACCCGAACATTAAGGCTCAAATCATATCTTACAAATGTGCTCCGTCCCTGTCTTACCTTCCTGTGCTCAGACACCAGGTAGCGCATCTCCAGCTCCAGCTGGTTGCTGGCAGCAGCAGCGTCCAGAGAGGGGGCACAGAGGGGAGGCAGAGGGGGCAGAGAGGTGGTGGAGCCCGGGGAGCAAACTGACTTCAGAGCCTCTTCACTCATCGCCTTCCACCGAGACTGATTCTAAAAGGGAAAAACAACAGGTGTTTAGCTTGTGCTCTTACCCTGCCTTACATGTATCTGTTGGTGCGGTAAAACCACTACACTGTAGCTGACTTGATTTTTAGGGTAATGACCGCAGGTTTGTCAAAATCAGTGAATATCTCCTCACAATCCACTACCTGAACATACTGTGTGTGAACAAAACCAAAACAAAATTATCTGGTGTTAATACACAGCCTAGGCTCTGTAAACGGGCATGTAAAAAAAGGGGACCAATCGTAGCTAGCAACATGCCAGTTTACAGAGTCTAGGCTGTGTATTGACACATAATTCTTTTTTGTACAAGCGTGCACACAGTATGTACAGGTAGCCGAACATGAGGAAATATTCAATGATTTTGACAACAATCACCAGAATTGCTGACTCCACCAACAAATGCTAACAACACAAATGTCACACTAATAATGGATCAAAACAACAACAGACCACCCTACCTTAACCAACTATGACAAACTGTGAAGACAATCCATTGTGTGTACCTGGAAGTCAAAGACACAGAGCTCCACAGCATCAGAGGGCTGGCAGTTGGCCAGGAAGGAGAGGTGGTTGAAGACACAGCCCACAGTACGGTAAGGGGAGGAGGGTTTGGGCTGGGGGGCCAGAGGAGGGGCATCTGGGTCTATGGCCTGGTGCAGGTATCTGACAATACATATTGACATCACTGTTAATACAGACATACTAACACAAATAGATAGAAAAAGTATACTGTATAAATTAAATCCATTCTATTTAAAAAGAGCAGTAGAGTAAAGTGTTTATTAATTCATTTAAGTGATGCCATTCCACAGCATTTATTACATGTAGTGACTAAACTGCGCCTCCCAAACAAAATCCAGTGTTAGTACACAGCCTAGACTCAGTGAATGGCCATGTTGCTAGCTACAGTGGGCCTCATTGTTAACATTCACTTTCTTTACATATCAGTTTACGGAGCCTAGGCTGTGTTTTAACAATGGATTTCTTGGACAGAATTGTAATAATGTTGAGAGAAATATTTAAAAACATAAAAAGCCAGGTCTGTGCATAAGACAAGCAGTGGTGGATCTAGTTCTCTATTGCTGACTGAGGAGATATGAAATCAAGTCTACCTCAAGTATGAGATCAGGGAGTTATGGAAAAAAATGAAGAATTGATGGAAAATTTCCCAGAAGGGAATAAACACCAGGAAGTAAACAAGTGTTCCCAGAGCCTCAGCACCAAATTTCACTGGAAATGCTTTTCATGGGATTCTGACATATCCTGTTATACACAGAGACAGTCTTTTGTGAGACGTAAACCAATAACACAGCGCAGGTCAAATGATTTCTGAGACAGTGTTTGGTTTTAAGCAAAAGACAGGAAAACTGAAAACAATTAACATTGGGGGGAATTTGGAAATACTTTTTGGACATTAACATTCAAAATATCCAACACATAAATACCATGAACGGTATGATGGAAAATAATAGGGGTTGAAAACAGTAATGGACCCATGCCTTAAGCCTGTGTACATAAATGATCAGGTCAATAATGAGTAAAGACAAATCAAATGGGACCTGTGTGCCGTCAGACTCTCCCAGAAGGTGATGCTGGCGTCAGTGCCGCGGGTCAGCACCCAGGTGTGTGGCGTCCCCTTGGTCTTAGTGCCCACACACACGTAGGCATCCAGACCAAAGCCCAGCAGCAGGCTACACAGCAGGGTAGCATGGTCCTCACAGTCACCCTGGGGACGAGACACACACTGCAAGGTTCAGCTCATTTGGAGGCTTTATAATAATGGGATATACATGCACATTTATTTCTAACATAAAAGTCAACTGTACTTCATTAGTAAGAGTCTATTAGTCTGTCCTTAAAAGTAAATTTGTCTTTTTTTATATCCAAAATATTACAACTTTATCCTACAATATTACAACTCTAATCTAGGAACATGGCCGCAGACATTGCGTCTAGTAGACCGTCTTAAGAAATACATTTGCGATATTGTGCATTCAAATTCAGCTTGGGGCCCCTTTGATATTGATGCCTTTTAATGTCCACCTCCACCGACACTCTCCTGGAATCTCTCACAAAATAAGACCAAGCTATTAACATTTTTTAATTAGTGAAGTAAACAACAGTAAAGGTGTGACCCCTGTTTGGGACAAATCCATCATGTACACTGTGACTGCATGGAGTTTAACATTGATGTACTCTCTCAGCTGCTATATTTAGCATGCATCGCTTTCAACTGATTTACTGTTGTCTTCACACCCTCGCCTGCCTAATTCATCACGCCATTAACAACAGTCTGTGCACAATATCCTGCTCTTACAGCTAGTGTTAGCCTTTCTCTGAAGGGTTGAACGAACACAGACACACACACACACACACACACACACACACACACACACACACACACACACACACACACACACACACACACACACACACACACACACACACACACACACACACACACACACACACACACACACACACACACACACACACACACACACACACACACACACACACACACAAGCCTGCTGGAGAGGAAATAGGCTCTGCACTCATCAAATTGTCCTTGACAGTAAGCAACTCTCTTATTTCCCTGGTAGAACTTTTCCAGTAAAGAGGCAGGCCTGTCTGGGTTGAGTTGGGGACTGCTGCTGTGTGCTGCAGGCACAGTCAGAATGATAGATGTTCCCCACAAGTGCTAATATGAACGGCAAGGCATCGAAACAGACTGGGGACTGATGAGGCTAAATTAATTTCCCCCGGAATGAAAGCCATAAATCACGGGCTGACAAGGGCCCACTTTGTGAGCGTTGTGTTGTGTCTGTCTTGCCATGGGGAACATTTATCCTGTTGTGGTCTGGGGAAATTCCCCGCTATCTGGTCGGGAGGAAGATTGGAAATACATCAGTCCGGTCCACGTGAATCCTTCTTTCTGGGAATGGATGTGATGGGGCCCTGCTGCCATGATGCTTTCTGACTGATTGAGTTAAAGTGGACAAGGGAACTTTGTGAGGGGGGGTGGGGGGTCGAGGCTGAGGTCAAACAAGGAGAAGGTCTCTTATAATGACTGTCCTCAAACAATTCTCTTTCCTGAAATCTCTGATGCTTTATATGCTTGGTCATGTCTGGCTGTGCTCTTTGTATTTGTTTTTCTGGAACATAATAAAGGCCTGCAAGGTAATCAAAGGGTCTGCGACTATCAGGGAGATGAGTATCACATTTAGTTTGAATGAAAGGGTATTAAAATAATTCCTGAGATTGAAAATAAACTTGACACAAATATTGTTGAAATCATCCATTTACGTTTGAAGCTCATTATCAGATAAGGTTCCTTCTCAGAGAAAAATTCTAACTATGTTTGCAGTAATTTACACTGCCCTACTTATTTTACTATTGGGTTCTGTTTGTACTACACATACAATAATATTAATTCTGAATTTAAGGTGGCTTCATCAGATAGCAGTGCTGCAAACTGAGAAAAAGGTCTCAATTTGATGTTTGGAAAATGTCCACGGCACACTCAAGATGTCATGGACTTGGTCTGTCATAAGATCAGCGTAGTCAAGTTAAATTTTTAGCGTTTGACCAGCGGAAATGTGACAGTATGGCTGACAGCAATGGATGACAATTTATGAGCTAAAGCTAATGACTAGAAGGATATGGATGGAGCAGTTAAACAGACTGCGTAATATGTTTAGCTAAGTTTTGTAGATATTCTCCACTCCCTGCAGGTTCAAACTGATGCAATGCAGCTTCTTTGTCAATGTATTGTCTGTCTTCTACGAGCATTGACAGTATTTTCCTTTTCAACATCCGTATGGGATTTGGTTGTTTGCATAAAGAGGCTTGAGGACACATTTTGGATCATACATTCACTGTGTTGTCTATTCACAAAGCAGCACTCTAACTTCTAACACGGCATCCAAATAAATGAGGAACACAGGAATAGAAAAATATCAAGTAGTGTTTCCCCTTTTTTCGATAAACACTGACTGACTCATCCAGTTATTTCCATGCGTCATGTAAACAGCACACAAACATATCCCGGGCTGTTTAGCAATGAAACTGTCTGCTGAGAGATTTACTCGTTAGCACGGTAAGATGTGTCTAAACAGTTTAGACAGTCTGACAGAGCAAAGGAAAAGTTAAGACTAATACTAACATGAGGACGCTGCTTTTAAAGAGAGGCCCACTGCAGAGTTTGGAAGACGGCCTTGCACTAACTTTAAGACAGTGTTTCATACACAAGACACGGAAAGTAGCTTTTTCAGAAATAGCCGACAAATTCTGAAAAAAGAAAGATGTCTTCCACATACTTGGATCTATGGAATTCATATATTAAAATAGATTCCTAAAGTATATGTTGAGAGTGAAGGGGAATGTTATCTAGCCGATGGGACAGAGAGATACTTTACAAACATATTTCAATTTATTTCCATCTAGAGTTATGATTTAAAGCCACTTCACACTTGGGAAAAGCTATAAATCAGTGGGGTTGTGTCGGACGCTGACAATAAGCAACAAGCAGCACACACACTGAGTGGATTGTCATGTTAAAAAAATGACTCCATCTCTGTTTTTGGCTGCCAACAGAAGCTGGCCAGTTCTCCCTTACCTTGCCTCTGCATAGGAAAGCCATTAATGTGCACCACTGCTCCTGCTTGCCTCCTCCTCCCCCCACCACAGGAGCTCTCTCCTGGGCCAGCAGGCTGGTGAAGCGCGCTGCCTGTCGAGGGCTCTCCAGCAGCCGTCCAGCACGCAGCACACGCACATAGGAGCACACCGGCCTGTTGACGCCATTCTCATCCTGCAGGGAACACAGAGACACACAGGGAGGTAGAGGGGTGGCTAGGAGGGAAGGATTCAATCATTCCTAACCTGGTTAGGCATATGAGAGGGCCTCGCCCCAGACGACTAGCAGTGCACTTGCACTAAGCATTCGTAGCGTGCCCAAGTACACTACCTTGGCCCTGGCCCGATTTGAAGAGGTGTGCTTAATCTTGGTACGTATGCTTATGTCTGAGCACGAGCATAGACGGCTGCCCGGATACCAATTCATACAGGACTGTTCACTTCGACAGATAGGCTACTGTAAAAAAAACTATGTGGTGGAAAATTTCTGCATTTATCAATGCGTGTCGTATTGGGTGTTTTGACGTTCGTGCCTAGGCCCGAATCTTTTAAAGCAGTGTGAGTGAAGGCCATGTCTGGCCAGCAGATGAGGAGAGAGGGGGATAATCATGCTTAAGTGTGGCATAGATCAACAGGGTCAAACGTTAGTGCACCCTAACAGACTTAATCAGTGTGAGTGGAAACAGCAAATGAATTAGGTGGTGGGGAGTCTGCCTATTCACTCAGTGTCACTCAACATATCTAAGGTAAGAAATAGAGGAACCTGTGCAAAGATCTTGACCATCTTGGACTGGTGTGACGGACGGATCTCCAGGAACTCCCTCCACCACTGTTTAGCATAGACCAAGAACAGTCTCTCCTTTTCTGCTGTCCTCTGCCTCTCCAGGGATTGCTGCATGACAGATACACAGTCACATAACTCATAAATGACAAAACCTTTATATCAGCTCTAATTGTGATGAGCCGCGTTCATGGAATTGGATTCTTCCATTGATGAATAAACAGAGAGACAGACCTGTGTGCTGATGATGTCAGGGCTCAGAGTGTTGTTGAGAGGAGGGTACAGCTCCAGACCAACAGTCAAAACACCGGCTGGGACTTTACATTCACTGCCTGGTGACACACACACACACACACACACACACACACACACACACACACACACACACACACACACACACACACACACACACACACACACACACACACACACACACACACACACACACACACACACACACACACACACACACACACAAATGATAAGTAATGAGTAAAGTAAGATATTGTTTTGTTTTTAAGTCAACGTTGTTTTCATATTTATGTTGTTTCACCATTGACACAGTATAATTGTGGTGTCATAGCGTGGGCTGTCAAAATAAACTACTCCTCTACTCTGCCAATGATATGCACTCCTCATTGTTGACCTTTTTAAGAACAAAGAGGTTAATAATTCAGCCAATGAATGAATAATGACTCTGGCTCACCCACTCCCATCAGCTCCACAGCCAAGCAGCTCTTCCCATTGGGCGAGCTGAGGAGCGTCCTCCAGTCCAGGAAGTAGGAGGAGACCAGCGTGGTCTCACTGGAGGTGTCTGTCCTGATCAGCACCAGGTGAACCGGGTCACACATGGACAGCATGCCCGTCGCGTCGGCCATTTTACTGCCTTCTCCTGCAGTGGCAAGAGTGATGATGAGAATGAGAAAACTCTACAGATAAATAGGGATGTCACGATACTATCAATGTAACAGTCGATACCGTCGATACCAACACAAGGGAAATCCCATGGTTCTCGGAACCCAATTCAATGTCACGGTAAAAAACTAAATAATGAATCCCATATACTTCAACATACACTTCTTTATTAAAAACAATTTAACATTATAAAGACAACTGTCCAATTTCCTTGCTTCATGGGAGTTTCTGTGGTATTTTCTGTGCCTATGAAGAGCTGTTTATTGTTATTATCCCATGCCGTCATGTAGGACATGCACCTTCCAGATTAAGACTTGTAGGCGTAAATGATGCCCCTTTCAGTTCTGGAAGAATGGCATCCCCGGTACCTACGGTACTATAGAAAAATAGGTAACGTCACATTTTTTTTAATTTTGGTATTGACTGCTTTGGATAGTATTGGTTCTTGTAAAATCCTTAACAGATAATACATTACATTATAGCATAACAACTTTCTGTCCAACAGACCAACTGACTAACACGTACCTAAGCCCTCTCTGTGCATCTCTAGGAGGAAGCCTTCTTTCAGGTCCGGCTCACAGGCACAGGGCACCGGCTTGGAGCGAAACCTCTGGTTGCGGAAGTGCACGTAGAGCGTGAAGGTAGAACACACCTGGCCAGGTAAAGGCTCTGGCTCCTGCAGGTGCTCCAGGAAGGCCTTACCCCCCAGCACTTGGAGATACAGGTAGCGCCTGGACGGGTCAATATTAGCTGAGACAACGGGAAGAAAAGTCTTCAAATAACTGTTCAAACTTTAAAGATGGAGTCAGGGATTGTGGAGAACGCTTGTTGTTAAAATCACTTTTGGACAAAATCAGTGAATAATATCACCTGACGATCCGCTTCCTGTCCATACTGTGTGAACGCTGGAAGACAAAATCCTTTATACACAGCCTAGGCTCTCTTACCCAACAGGCATGATGCTAGCTTCGGTGGGCCCCCTTTGTTTACATACCAGTTTACAGACCCTAGGCTGTACACCAGTTTTTCTTTCAGCACACTGTACGTTCAGGAAACGGATCGCGAGGAGAAATTCACTGATTTTGACAGCAAACATTGTCCAGGATTGCTGACTCCACCTTTAACAAGGACAACCTGAGTGAACGAACATAGGCCATGCCTTCATGTTAGCTTATTTTGGTTTGTAAAGGGAGATCTCCTACTTTTTTCCAGCTTAATTCGATCTTTGTCAACAAAGTGAGTAGCAGGCTTTGGAGCAGGAGGTCTTGTTTCTGCTTCTGTGGGAACTTCCTACCAACACACACCAATACAAAAGGTTAGGATTCTAATGAGTTTCTTAAACACTGAAAATATTGAAGAAGGTGTTTCACAGTCAGTTCTGAAGGCTGTATTTTCAGATGTGTGGTCCGACCTGGGTGAAGTGTAGGTCCCTCATCACATCCTCTATGATGCCCCTGCGCTGCAGAGCATGGAGGAAGTCGGCCTCAGACAGAGATGTACGAGCTGGACCATGGTGGTGGTCCTCCCTCACTGTCTCTGCCAGCACCTCCCTGATCCTCCCATGGATATCCATCTGATGACACACAAGACTGAGCTCAGCACTGTCCTTTGATAGATCTTTATATCTTCTTAACACAAACTCATCATCATTTAAGGTTCATTGTGTATCTGTGGCTTTCCCCCAACCAACAACATATTCATAAACATTCATACATCTTTAACTTTACAAGCTCTGACCCCTTACCTGTGCTGCATGAAATAAGCAGTGTTCTAACTGCTAGCAGTAGGCCTACCATACTAGTAAACAAGTTACTAGGGAGAAATATTAATTTCCCAATTCAATATTCCTTTAATTCCATTTATTTACATTAGTAATTTATAATTAAACGAATGTGCAGTATGTACTTATCGTGCTACTCATCACGACTATTTGAAACAGTAACCTTCTTCAGAGAGCAGAAGACAAGTTATAGGACAGTAGTAACAGTTAGGTGCCTTAGTGCGGAAACAACTGTCAACAAATAATGTTAACAATTATACACATACGTATTGTGTACAGCCGAACTTATAATAAGAAGCAGCTGAGTGGTGCTTAGTCTTAAAAATGATTGCACTTTTGTAAAAGAGCACGAATACATTAATTTCTTGTATTTTTAAATGGCAGTTGGCGTAATAACTTCACTTCAAGAACAAACTATGCATACCTTGTAAAGCACGAATATTAAGAAATATGGCACTCAAAGTGAAACTGTTTGGCGACACTAACATGTAGCTAGTAAAGCGGTGTACTTGCTCACCTTGAGCAGGTGGTTGTGAATTATCTGCTTGAGCTCGGAGGCTTTCTCCGGAGGCAGAGACATGACAGGCGACGAGCTCCCCGGCCGGCTGCCACAAAGCTAGGCTACGTTAGCAACAGGGACAGGCACTAGCAGGGACGACAAACAACTGCAGTTTCTACGTTTGAGCGATATTTTCTTCTTTGGGAAAATGTGCCGTCTGTAACCATAGACTGCATGTCTGAAATACAAACACAAAGTCCTCTGACAGGCAGACAGTGGACGACAACAACCAGTCCCTCTCCCTCAGTTCAAACTGTGGCGGAAAAGCAGGCGGGAACGCGGCTGCGCTAATGCCTGGCGACGGCCCCTGCTTCAGACAGTTAGTTCTGTCCTAGAAACAACTATTACATAGGGGCTGGAGCGTAAATGTTGATATATTTTATTTCAGCCAGCGTTCTTTTTATTTGTATTTAATTTCGATAGAAGAAATAGCCATAGCTTGCTCAGGAATAGTCTTGGGTGCTCTAATGTCGTCACAACCTGCGACCGCCTGCGACAACCACTGAAGGACCCTTTTGTAGGCCAAATTGTAGTTTGTTTTGCTAGCCCTTGTTAGACCCCTTAAACTGTTTTATTTTTATCAAATCACCCAGTTTTATGTTAACGCAAATTAAAAGTGTTCCTTTTTTCCTGCTGTACTTAATTCATAGCATTTATATAATTATTCTGTTTGTGCTACAAGAGGAAGACATCTGTGTTGTGTTGCTTTTTAAGTGGATTGCTCTGAACAAATCTAATGCCCCTTTCTTCACACACAGACCAAAGCTATCCCACAGACATGAGAAAATGAAATTACTGCAGCAGTCAATATGGACAAGGCCTATTCTTGAAATATTGAATCAATTCCAGGAATCCATGGTGAGAGGCCTGCAGTCTGGCTGCATTGATTTAGCCCATGGTCACAATGAAATTATGACTGTATCACGACACAGCAGAGCAGGGATGAGGAGAGCTGTGTAAAGCTGCTTCACTGACACTGTGTCAAAGTTAACCAAACAAAAAAAACACAAGGAGACGAGCAGGGTTTGGTAAAAAAAGATGAATGTTTTATTTTAAGAAGTGGTGTTTTGTCTGCTTCAAAACACCATCTGTCATGTTCTCACTGCAGCTCAGCAGTGTACAAAACTCCCCTGAAATCTTAAGTGGAAAACAAGAATGAATGGAATGTTACGCTAAAACGTTATCTCTTTCTGGGTTAAAATGAGAACAGAGTAAAAAGCCAAATCCAACAGTGGCTCTAACAAGCCAACCAGAAATGCACTACTGTCATCTCAGGAGCCAGCACGCTTGGTTGTGACCTGACTATGCTCCAATACATTTGCAGCTTCACACCCACACTTACTACAAACCAGCCAACGCAGCGCTAACATGTCACTCATGCTATGTGGGAAACCTTTATCAGTACTGACCATGTTAGAAAAAAACCTTGGAGCACACATTTGCCCTTTCATCTCCCAACTTCAAGGCACATTAAAAGCTATCTCAACCAGCAAACAAGCATGTACAGGCATGTGTATGCTTTCAGTCTGTCCTAACTGGACGCCAGTCAAAAGGTGCTCGGCTCCCAACGTCTAAATTGCACTATTATAGCTTTAAAATTGGTCCCAGTCAATTGAAAACCAATTTGGTGATACTACGGTTTTTAAATTAAGAAGTCACCCACAACGCAGCTACTTTTGACGATCATTTTTGTCTAATGCAGGTGTCTGTTAAGTCAGAGATCAAACAGAAAATATATTCCACATAATGGGAGTAAAAGGTTCATCATTAAACAGCTTGCTTGGCTGTTACCTAAGACAAAAATAATAAAATAATAAAACGGACAGCTTTGCTTTGGTTTCCTCAAAAAACTACAACAGTGGGATAACCTGAAAATACACACATGAACCCATCCAGTGGGTGAATAGACGTACTATGCGGCGGGGGCCGGCAGATCGTATAATCCATGTGACAAACCAAAATCTATGGGGAAAAAAAACGTGCACGTATAACAAGAAATAAAAAAAAGGTTAACATTCTACATTTAGCAGTTTGAAACATCAGCAGGGCAGCTCCCCATGAAGTGTCCAGTCACACAAAAAAATATATATATCTGGCCGTATTGGGATGCCCTGCTGAATGTGAATGGAAGAACAAGTGGTGCTCTGGAAAACCTCTAAATGCATGCATGAAATGCAAATTCCAATACAGAAAAAAAAACTAAAGAAATGCTGTAGCTGACCTGTAGACTACGCATCTGTGGTAGGATGGACAGTCCACACAAGTCATTTTGAAATGCAAAATGTAAAACGTGTCCAGATGATCAACACATATCTGACCATTACAAATGATGAATGCAAAAACAAACCTGTCAGATTTTTTTTTTTGCTTTGTACTGCACCTTTAGTAAGTTTCTTTCAAAGCCATTTTGCTATGATACATTACATTCATCAACAGTGACAAGAAGGAAAAGGAAATGAAATCATCGTGCTGGCACCAAGATCCTGAGATGGTACTATTTTTGTTGAAGATCTTACATGAAAAATATACACACAATCATTTGATCTAGCGCTCCCGCATTTTGACCTTAAGAAATAAATACCCCTCAGTTATACATATTACCATCTAAATCTACTTAGGGAAAGTACCTAATCCCAGGTACTGGTGCAAAATAGGAGTCAGTTTTGAAGTGAGCCAGTGTTACTGGGAGTAGATCCAGCAGACCAGCAGGCCCACAGCGATGGCTGCCCCTGCTCCCACATTGAGCAGAATGGGTCTCCAGTACAGCCAGCTCTCCTGTTTCCTCTCAGAGTCACTCAGTCTCTGTTTCATCTGCTGGACCTTCTGTGAAGTGCAGGCGATCCTCTCCTCACGGTGTCGCTTTCTCACACTGAAACAAGAGTCAGCTAAGGGTTAGTAGTCAGTAAACAACAGGCTGAATCATCTCAGGCAGAGTGCTGATGATGTGCCAGAGAATCAAAGAGTTATTACATAATGAGGGACCAAACTGTAGGAGGGAGGGTTAGAGATTAATTCGTCTGAGGTCTAAAAGTCATTTTAAGGTTATATTTAAGTGTGTTGATGGAAACAGAAACATGATACTGAGCTTGTAAAGCAAGCCTGTTCAGACTTTGGAATGCAAAGCAAATGTATGTTCACAGTTAATGGTGGAGTCAGTGATCTGGAGAATGCTGGTCAAAATCAGTGAATATCTCCCCCATGATCAGCTACCTGTCTGTACGTGTGTACACACACAGTGTGGCTCGGCGAGGCTCAGATCAGGTCAGCTCGGTTACACTAGATCTGGAGAGTGTCTCCACCAGTGACACTACAGGTAGGAGGGGTGTATACTGGACAGCAGGATATGGGTCAGAGTATGGAGCAATGGAACGACTGCAGTCAAGCCAGACGTCTTTGGTTTTTGCTTGGTCAAACCAGCGCTCCTATATTCAAGCCCCGTTTTTTAAGACGGCTCAGGGCAAGCCAACAGGCACAGTGAGCGAACAGCGCTGGCCGCGTTAGTTACGTCACTATGGCGACATCGTAGCAGCTACGTCACTATAGCGACATCGTAGCAGCTACGTCACTATGGCGACATCGTAGCAGCTACGTCACTATGGCGACATCGTAGCAGCTACGTCACTATGGTGACATCATAGCAGCTACGTCACTATGACATTGTAGCAGTGGGATACAGTGTAGCTCGCTGATTAACTCAATGAAGAGGAGAAACATTACACAATAAACAGAGCTGTGCACCGACATTTATCCCTAAACACAAGACTCTCTTCACTCTTATCGAGGTGACTACACACAACAGTTTAACACAGAAATTATTCTTTTTAACCAATCAACAGACGGCTGGTAGCGCAACGGAGTCCGCACCGCTCGGTGGAAATGAGGCAAAAGGGCCCCCCATAGCTATCAACATGCCTGGCTGTGTATTAACATAATATTTTTTTCAGTGCACACACAGTACAGACAGGTAGCGGATCCTGAGGAGATATTCACTGACTTTGATCAAAAGTAATCAAGTCATCAAGTGTTCTCCAGAATGGCTGACTCCACCTTTAACCTGATACCATTCCTTTTAGCAGTCCTGAGCCGTTACTTACCCAGTGTCCCCTGCCATGCTGTGGTCTTCAGTGTGTGGCTCTCCTGCCTGCAGGTGGTCTCCTGAGGCCTCCTGGGGCTCCGGGCTGAGGCCTGGCTGTCCGTTGGGCGTGCTGTCATTGAGGTGAGGTCTGGGGGGAGGTGGTGGAGGAGGGGGAAGCTCTGGCTCACAGTCATCTTCAGACTCCACTGTCTCAGTGATCTGCTACAGGGGAGGAGAAGGAAAGGTAAGTTTCCCTACAACTTATGACAAGAGTTTTTTAGTTTATGTACTGTGATTCTGAGGAAACAATCAGCTGATTTCTCAGTTGCATCCATTCGGAAGACAGAAGTAGACACTGAGTCCTGACACTCTACCTGCTGTAAAGATACATACGTTCAATCTAATGCTTTAGAGTACAACAATCCCATGGCAATGGCACAGAGCAACACGGTGTAAATCATCTTGTAAACAGCACAAACATGATCCATGTGTAGCCTAGTAAGTGAGCTACCTGTGTGGGGGGGTAGTCTGTCAGAATGAGCCTGGCTCCCTCCAGGACAGCCATGTAGGAGAAGCGCAGCTGGTCTGGGGTCTGGATCAGGCCCATGCGGTACTCCCTCATGTCCAGTAGCACCTTGTGGATGTCCACTGAGGAGGGGTTCTTCCTCCGAGACATCTGGAAACAAAGGCTCAGCAGTTAAGCTTGTGTTGTCAGTACATACTCCTTCAGACAGTGGTACCCAGGGCTAATCTCATAACAATGTGTAGTAATGCTTCAGGGTCAGGGTTTCCTGAATGATACCCGAGAACCCAAAGGTTATCTACTGTCACTAGGTATGGGTCGGGTCACTGTTAAAGGAGGAATCAGTGATTCTGGAAAACGCTTGTTGACTAAATCAATTTACGTCAAAATCAGTGAATATCTCCTCACGATACGCTACCTGTCCATACTGTTTGTGAGCTAAAAAGAAAGCTGGTGTTCATACACAGCCTTGGCTCTATATATTGTTATGTAAAACAAGAGGGATCGCCATAGCTAGCAACATGCCTGTTTACAGGGCCTAGGCTGTGTATACATCAGATTTTGTCTTTCAGCACACACACACACACACACACACACGCACACGCACGCACACACACGCACGCACGTAGCGGGTTCACTGACAAAAAAAACATTTTTAACAGGCATTCTCCAGAATATTGACTTCACCCTTTAAGTTTGGTAGGTCTGTGGCATTATATGCAAAAGATTGGTTCAGAGAAGGCAGACCATCTGCTGTTAAGCACCTCATATCTACACACGGTTCAGACTGTACTCGCTCTTTGTTTCCCATGAGATTGATAACTATGAATCCAATGAATCTAGGAAGTTGATATTCTGCTTTTTGGAGCAGCATGTGTATAACTGGCTGATAAGAGTAACTGAAAGGGGAACAGAGGGCTTATCTGCCCTTCAGGTAACATCAGTATTTTCACAATACAGTAATCAGAGCTTCTATTTAAAAAGCCATGGAAAATGTAGTACAGTTTAACAATGGAAAAACTCCATTGTTACAGTGTGGACAGTGTGGGTGTAGTTAGATCAGATTGGTCTGACCCACCATAGTCTATCTCACCCCCTTTTCACTGTTTGTGTTGAACCCATCCAGCACTTTTATGTTGGAATGCTTCTTATTCCTCCTATGATCCATTTGAGATCAAGGACCCTTTTAAAAGTAGTTATGCATGTGTACTTATCTCATTCAGTATGAATTTCTCAAGTTACAGATTTTGATTTAGTATTCACGGCCTGTTCATAAATACTAGTACTTGGTTATCTCACTTTACAAACCGTCTAATATCATGCAACGACCATGACAGTTACATCTCATAGAAACAAAACACTGTTATAGAAAATGTGTAGTTCAGGCCAATACGATGACAAAGTATTACCTAGGAATATGCTGACACAAGGCAAATTCCCCCCCGGGATCAATAAAGCTTGTCTGAGTCTGATGGAAAAGGGCTTCATGCATTTTAGTGTGATACCAACATGCCACAGCTTCTCCTTTCTTAGACGTCACTAAGTAGGTATAATACTAACCTCAACATCTCATGTTACGCTCTTGCCATAACTTGAATTTCTTGAGAAACTCTTGAGTTTTCAACTTGAAACATTAAACCCATTGAAGGACGTTCTTGTCCTACTCACCAGAATGAGACAGGTGTCCACCAAGGCGAATGTCCCCGAGCGTCCGATGCCCGCGCTGCAGTGCACCACAGAGGGCCCGTGCTCCGGCCCCAGAGAGCCAGACTCACGCACCTTCAGGAGGAAGTTGAGGAAATCTGCAGGGGACTCTGGGACTCCAAAGTCAGGCCACGTGGTGTAGTGAAAGTGGTAGATCTCCCTGGTCTCCCCCGTCTACAACAGAACACAACGTGTGATGTGGGCCATGAGGAGGAGCGTTGCATGGACAGAGTAGCAAGTGAATGGGCCGATTTCTTCCATGTTCACAATAGTTAGACTCAGTCAAGAATATAATACAGGTTAAAAGGTCTTTAGCTTGTAGCCTCATACACGGTTTCAAGACACTGCAACATTAACAATTCCTTTAACTGTGCGTGCATTTTTGAAGAAGAAATGGGTAAAGGTTGCTTTTTAGCTTAGCTCAAATACTGGTAGTCAATGGGTTACATTAGCCTGCCTCCGCAGACATTTAGATGATAATATTTACAACATCACAAAATGATGGGGGGTATTTCATCATAGTAGCTAACGAAAGCCTAGCTCACCTGAATAAGCCAGGCTGATACTAGCGTCATCTCCCAAAAAGCCTCCAATGGTTCCACTAATGCAGGTCAGGCTTGTTTAATCAAGACTGACTTAAAGCCAGGCCTGCTCAGTGCTTAGCCCTGCTTAGGGCAATCATATAAGCCTAAACTCTCACTAAATTAGGCCTGAATTATCTAAATAAGATAGGCTTTTCCTTAATCCTGCTTGATGGAATACCCCCGCTTGTTAAGTTGTTTATTTACCACGTAATATTGAAAGCTATATTATTTGCACTTTATGTCATTTTAAAAACAAATGAATACATAAAAATAAGAAATGCTGAACTGTTCATTACATAACGTTCAAAACCAATTAAGAAAAGTCCCCCAGTCAGATTTCTCCACCTTTGATTACAGACTTTATCTGACAGCTTGCTTCTCATGCTCACCATTGTTTTTTGCAGCTGGAGCACTCGGATTGTGTAATAGGAATGGTCCTCCTCAGAAAGTAGCCTGACAACAAAGCCAGTGTCTGTGAAGGACATCTGTTGCTCCTCCGTGGTGGGCCAGTACTGCGCACACTTTTCCTGTGGGGGACAACCATGAATCAAGCTCAGTTTGGGACAGGAAGCCGCATGCCTTCCCAGTGTTTGGGAGGAGGAGATGAGCCTAAATAGCCAGTTCCCACAAAGCATTGCAAAAGATTGAACCAACTCTAACCCCTCAACCCTGATGCGATTGTATAAAGGTTCCATGGCAGTTTTTAAACACGCGGTTTCCTCCTTATTTCCCTTGGGAATTATGCGTGGGCAGAATTTGTTTTCACAATCATTCGCTGATGGAGGAATGTTCCTGTGTGCTCACCTTAAGTCTCAGTTTACCACTTGTACATATGAGACAGATGTTGGAACATCACAACTAGTTTACAAGCCAATGCTGATCCAACATGCAACTTCTTTGATGAGGGAACTTAAAACCTCTAGTGCGCGCGCACACACACACACACACACACACACACACACACACACACACACACACACACACACACACACACACACACACACACACACACACACACACACACACACACACACACACACACACACACACACACACACACACACACACACACACACACACACACACACACACACACACACACACACACACACACACGAAGGAAGGACTTTCACTGCAAAAGGAGACATTTTGTCCCTATTCTTTTACATGTACTTAAATCTTCATAGATTCCATTTTTCTAAAATTATATGTATCTTTATTCCAAACATTGCATTTCTTAATATACAACTTAATATTAAAGGGATTGTGGGAAAGAATATCATGAAATAGATACTGAGGTCAGAGGAAGTGAAATGATGAAGTCATTTGGTTGTGGGAAGTTCAGAGACGAGCAAAAGATGAACAACAATAAGCAAGTCCAAGTGGCATTTCTAAAAAAAAGAAAAACAGACTATGGTATAGCATGTTCTTGGACGCATTGGCTTGAGGTAAACTGGTGGGGCATACAGTATATCTACAGCTTTTTCTGTACTCGTAGTTGACTATTTCAACATATTTCAGTTATAAATAAACATTATAATGAATATAATTCATTAGAAATAAATATTACATTGTAATAAAGGCAAACTTGGTTGAAACTTGAAATGCTCCGTGTGTAACAAGGACATCTACAGACAAGATATGACACCTGAACACATGTACAAGTTTCCCACAACTTCTGATTGAAACAAAGAACTTGCAGGGCACTAGAAATGCACTATTAGCAGGTGCTGAGGGTGTGTACTCACATTTCCCTTTTCAATGACTCGGTTGAGCATTAGCACAGCTTTGGAACACTGCTCCCAAATCATGAGCCAGAAGTGACCACAGGTGTTCCTCAAAGGGCCCTGTGGAGAGACAGAGAAGCATGGTATCATGACAACAAGACAAAAGGATCAAATTACAAAATGACAACATTCTTCTGCAACGCTGACTTTGGCGTTTGCACTGCACCTGTACCTGAGAGAGAATGTAAGCTCTTTGGGCTTCTTCCACCATGACCAGACTTGCATTGATGTAGTCATTTTCACAGTTTTCAAGCTTCACCCGACTGTGGTCGTCTGAAAAAAACAGGGGGTGAGAGATCATAAAGCCATCGTTAGAAAAAAAAAAGAGGAAAATCCCGAAGATGTCATTCTCATTATACGGATTGGTCTCAAGAACTCACATGGACTGACGTCTCTGTAGCGGTTGAGATTCCGGTTGGCTGGAAGTTTGGCCACTTTGTAAGAGTATTCACTGGCTTGGTTACGGATCTCCTGTGAAGAGATGAAAAGTGAAAATTTGGGATTTATGACATTTTTTTTTAAAGTTAAAGGAATACTTCACCCATACGGAACTGGCATTCTGTCATTATAAAATCACTATTATAATATAATGAATGAGGTTTTTCTTCCCTCAGTCTTCCCTTGGCCCAGCTGTCCTGTTAATCCTAACCCTACATTTCCCATGTGTGATGTCAAACATGGTCAAATGTAGGGTTAGACATTTAGACCATAAAACACTCTTTCTGCCTTTTCTCGGGCTAGGATGAACCGATTTCTAAAATATTTGCACATTTATACTACATGGGATCTCAGAGTTCAATACACCTTCATATTTCCACCGGTGAAGTAGGTCTTTAAGTGGACAACAGCAATGGGAGACACACTGGTGATGATATATATGTACATAGACATACGCCTCCTGCCTGACTGAAGTGCTTGTTTCCTGTAATACTGGCTGCACTGATATAATACCACACACAGATAAAAGGCCTTCTCCATACAGTACATCTTTTGTGCTTGAGTCATTGGAACCGTCATCTATGACCGACGAGTACGACTCTGCTTTGTTCCAATAGTCATTTGTCAAATTACTGTATTGTGTGTTACACATAGTTTTTTTATTATGTGAGCGGGGTGCAGCCAAAAGAGGATCTCCATGCCTTTGCTGGACAATAGCTTTGTTATTGTCGTTTACTTAGCAACTAAAAAGGAAAATAAAACAGGACGAAAATATGATAGAAACATCTGCACGTCTCACTCAAGATGTGACCATTAATTAGCAGTTGTACAGCTTTAATTCCTTCAGTTCCCAGTGTAAATGTAAGCTCCAAGTACTGGCTCAGAAACTTTATTCATTCTTTTACTTTTCATGACTAAAAAACATTATAAAGCATTCACTGCAGAACAGCATATATCCTGAAGCTCGCCGCCTCCTAACCTCTTTAAAACTAACTTAAAATATCAGCTGGGAGGTTCTTTCTTTTTAAAATCAGATGTATTCATGCACCCATGACTCAAGACACTGTATTTAGTGAGGGGGTGATGTTGGAGCCAATTCCCCACACGTATTGATGTTTTTCCCAGAAAGCTATTTATGTATAAAGAGACTTTATTCAAAACATTGTTAATGCTTTATGCCAAAATGTTGTATTTTTCTATATTTATCTGTAGTGATTTGAAGTGTGTGTTGCTTTGGGAGCTCACCAAGACAAGTCCCAATCGACTGTTAATAAGGCAATAAAGGATTGAACCCTTAATCTATTCTCCCAATAGAAGCACAGGATAACTGCACAATTATACACATCTTCTTTTAAAGAACGAATCATAGCACATATCTCTTTCTGTAACATTTTACTAAACATTTTCTCTTTATATTCTTTGACTTGCTTTTATTTAAGTTATTTATGTTTGTGTATTTTTTAATTACTTCATTTATTATGTGCATCATCAGAACACTCAGTGTATGTATACATTTATTTATTTGATAGGGACAGAGCACTTCAGCTAACAGCATTAAAAATACAACATGCCGGAGTTAGCAAACATGCTAATTTAAATCCGTAGTCCCAGCTGTAGTTTGGTTCTGCATGTGACAAAAAAAACTGATGATAAACAAATACAAATAGAATAGAGAAAATACATTGTATTACACATATCAGGTTAAGGCTTTGTGGTCTGCCTTGCCATTGTTTAAGATGGTTCTTTAAAGTAGAATATATAGGGCATTCTCTAATTGCAAATGCAAGGCTATTCCAGTATTTACTTCTCTTTACTGACAGCATAAATACTCCTGACGACCCTCTGTGCATTTAAATGAGGTGCTGCAAATGAAGCCAATGCATAGACTTAACATAAGCACATTTAATCATTTTAAAACTCTCAAAGCTCAATCAATTATATATTTTCGTTACAATGATGAAATGAGAGATTTGTTTTTAGATCGAAAACGTTTATGGCTTCCCTGAAGAGTGATTGTATTGGTTTAAGTGATATGCTTGTAAATGAAGCAGTACTCTATGTGCCATAGAAATATCATTGAGTGTAAAAACATACATGCAGCATTAACAGTCCGTCACATATGGCCTGATATGCTGTAAATATTGTAAATGATATATAACAGTGTTAGACCCTTTTTGCATGTGTCTTTTAAAAGGTTTATTGTACAGTCCAATGTAACCCCAGAACAATTGAAGTCACGTAGGCCAGGTAGGTGAATCAGAATAAATCTGATTCTGATTCTAATCTAGCTGCTGTGGTAAAATGCATAATCTTCTTTAATCTATAATCTCATTGTTTACGGTGTGACACCGCTATTTTAACTTTGACTGTTTCCCCCACAGTAACTTGCAAACTGTGTGTAACGGGGGGGCTAGTAAACATCTCCATTTACATTGTCCCCTCCTCTTAGTAGCTGCATATTACGGGGCCGTGGCTAAAGTTAAAGCACAACAGAGAATATTATAAGATAAACGCCGGACGCTTTTAGACAGCTGGTGGTGAAACACATGCGCCTTTCTCTGGAAGTCCTGATGAGTTCTCAGAAACTGCAGCTGACGTCTGCTAGCGTCAGCCTGCATTAGCTTACCGAGCTCACTGTGCCGCCGCTGCACGTTTTCCAGCTACGGAAGTCGGCGACTACTAGCCCGGAGAGCTAGTTTTTCATTCGCGTTAACCAAGTACACAACACTACAGTATAGCACCTGAACAGTGTGATAAAGTCTACAAGATAACACGGCTGAATGAGTCGCATAGGCGACTAAAAGTAACCAAAAATCCTGGGGAAGGTGTCCGACGGGCTAGCTATCAAATTAGCTAGCTAAGTAAGTTAGCAACCGATCGTCATAGAAACACGAGAGGCCCAGTGTCCCGACTTACATTGTAAAGGTTCTGCCATCCCATGGACGAGTCAATGTCTTCAAATTCCTGCTCCATTGTATTGCGATTAGTGCCCCGAGACACTTGGTAGATGATCACAGAGTGTTTGCAGCACCGTTCACTGAGTTAGTCCTTTCTGTAAGCCATCTACACAGCAGTATGTGTAACCCTGGGGATCCCTGCGGGGAGTCTGCTGCTGCTCCTGCACAATACTGCCTGCACGCGCACACGCGCACTCACTGGGGTTGCCAGTTACGTGTTTATCTCAACCTACCCAAAAAATAAATAAAATAAAATATTCGACTTACTTACTGATTTGTGTGAGTATAAGCTTCGACATTAACATTGCAGCCAACTTTATTTATTTATTAGTTGAAGATAAAGTTGATTTTTTTTTAAATATTTTTTTCACATTAGACAACAATTTTAAGAAAAAAAATACATTAGCATGCACTATATATGAACATTTTACAATCACTTTTGTCTACAGCCCTTTCGTTTAAAGTTGCTCGTTATGAGTTGCACACTTGTTGCAATATAGATTTAGGTAAATATCCTGCTAAACCTGGCAACCCCGGTGACCGGAGGAGGACAGTTTGGTCAGAAATGTAGCTGTTATTCGGCAGAGTAAACTAATGTTAATATTGCAGCAGCTGTGCGTTTTATTGTTTCCCTTCAAATTACATGTCTGTCGTTTGGTTCGACATGTGCTGTTCCAACATAAAAGTTATCATAAAGTACTAGAAACATGAAATACCCACTATAGGATTTAGCCTACCTAAAACTGATGTGAATGCGCCCCTCTGTGGTCATCACCGGTGCACTGCACGCAGACACACTCACTGCACACACGGGACGAGGACCCGCCAAACATACACATAAGCAGACACATGACACGCAAGCTAGGACACCAGTAGCTAATGTTGCTCGCATATTGTGGTCTGTAATCATGTTTGTAGCGCGTAGCATCGCTGCAGACCATAAAGACCTTATTCACGATGTGTCGTATGATTTCCACGGCCGGAGAATGGCAACCTGCTCCAGCGACCAGAGTGTCAAGGTAATGTTGGTGAAGTTGGCTAATGCTAGCGTTAGCTGTCAGCGCTAGCTTATTAGCATACAATACATTATCAACATCCTCAGCTCACTGTTGAATTAAGTCTCTCCTAATTGTCCACCATATGTTGAAATCAATATAGTTAAACCATTTGCTTAATACACCTTTGAACGTCGAAGGCACCTTTACTTTCCTAAATTTAGCCGGTTGCTAGCCATGGTACCTGCAGCATACGAGATAGCCAGGTTAGCTGTGTACACAGTGTAATTGTGGAAACTTGGCTGCTATCAACAACATGTGTTTGAAATACCCCTTGCGTGTATAGTACACCAAATTCAGGTTCACAAAGTGAAAAGCTGAGTGTCTTATGTTGCCAGCATAACAAGCGTGCACACATGTGATGTACTTTAATATCGTCAATATTTGTCAGCATTGTCCCATATCTTTTTTCTCTTTAGGTTTGGGACAAAAGTGAGAACGGAGAGTGGCATTGCACAGCCAGCTGGAAGGTAAACCACCGACCCCTGCTTGATCCGTTTGAACTGCTAACAGCTTTCCTACTAAAATATCATGTTATAAGCTGCTGCTTGTCTAATGGGATATTACATTTGCTTAGTTTCCTTTTACCTTCATCTTGTACTCTTGTTTCTCTTGAGGACTGCTGGTGTTCACTGTTCAATCTCTGTTCTCTTGTGTGCAGACACACAGTGGATCAGTGTGGAGAGTGACCTGGGCTCATCCAGAGTTCGGGCAGGTTCTGGCTTCCTGCTCCTTTGACAGGACTGCTGCTGTGTGGGAAGAGATTGTCGGGGAGTCGAATGACAAGCAGAGAGGACTGAGCCACTGGGTAAGTACAACTGTAGCATTTCTGAATCAAATAAATGTATTCATTTAGTTAATGAACTCCTGCAGTAATTCATAATAATGGAACCCAGTATGGTGTCCTTATGATAGTTAACCCTATGAACATGAAAACCCTAATTCCACACAGCGGTTCGGCACTGCTCGGCACACGTTTCTTTGTGTTTCCACTGTGAAAAGTTGGGAAAGGTGCTGAAATAAGCATACCATGCGGCACCTATTTTTGTTAGCTTTTCGTTGGGGCACCAAGCCAAAGGGTCCCAGAAGGGTGAAGCTTCACGCTGCTGTCCCTTCATTGGTCACCAGAATCATCTTTTCTGTGCAGGAGATAAACCACAGTGTGTAGTCACCTTGACAAGAGTGTAGAGTCTTGTGTTAAGAGTGAAATGTCAGCGCGCAGCTCTCTGTTTACTGTTTGGTGTTTTCCCTCTTCATTGTGTTAATGAGCGGGCTACACTGTGTCCCGACAAAGAAAAGGTACCGTCGGTAGTGGAAACCCGAGCCAAATCTAGGGTAACCGTGCCCTGCTGTGCCCAACCGAACTGTGCTGCTCAGTGGAAACGAGGCAATAGTCTACTGTTCTGACCCAAGTATTCCACATTGTTCCGTTGTAGATAAAGAGAACCACACTGGTGGACAGTAGAACCTCGGTGACCGATGTGAAGTTTGCCCCTAAACACATGGGCCTGATGCTGACCACGTGCTCTGCTGACGGAGTGGTGAGGATCTACGAGGCTCCTGATGTCATGAACCTGAGCCAGTGGTCCCTGCAGCACGAGATCTCCTGCAAGCTCAGCTGCAGCTGCATCTCATGGAACCCGTCCAGGTGAGACTGTGGGGTTTGCTTTGTATCAAAAACTTTTTTGATATGAAAAGAGATAGAGGCTTTCCAATTCTTCTTCGTTTCCAGTCCCAGCTGTATTGCACCAGAAAAGTGAATAACCATAGAATCCGGTGTATAAGACACACTTTTAGTTTTTTTTCCATTGGGGGAGTGGGGGTGCGTCTCATGCCAAATCCGACCTCACACCGGACGACTTCTCACACGATTTGACAGTCGAACACAATTTTCCAATGTTGGAATGAAATCTCAAGAGTCTTGGCTCTAGTTGTGCCGTGCGTCCGTAATCTCAGTCGTTTGGTGTGAGGTGGTCAAATGACAACAGAATGTCCCCCGCTCGGCTCTACAATTTTGAATGAACTATTTTTTTATTTCCTTAATCACAATGGTGTTTGCAGTTTTGAACGTGTTCAGGCATGCCACATGATAAGAGCATACACTGATTTATATGTACTTGTTTAAGATAAGAGTCCATCCAGTCCACTTCTCCTGCTAATTTATTTATTTATTTAACTGAAATCACTGTTTATCCCTGGTAAGTCTTTTAAAAGTCTTCTAGTGTGTGGTAGGCTTTATATGCCTGTGCCACCAATATACCAGTATAAAATGCAGAGGGATTTTAATGTGCTGCGGTAATTTACCCAAAAGATGGCGCTATATTCAAGCTTAAAGGCCTACTTCACCGGTTGGAATATGAAGGTGTATTGAACCCGGAGATCCTATGAAGTATAAATGTGCAATTTTTTTTTAAATCGGATCATCCTAGTCTGAGAAAAGGCAGAAAGAGTGTTTTATGGTTTCTCTTTCTGTGATGTCACAGAAAGAGAAATGTAGGGTTAGACAGTGAGACCATAAAACACTCTTTCTGCCTTTTCTCAGGCTAGGATGATCCGATTTCAATTATTTTTGCACATTTATACTTCATAGGATCTCCGAGTTCAATACACCTTCATATTCCAACCGGTGAAGTAGGCCTTTAAGCTTTGTCAGGGCTGTACAGTGCGACAGTTCTGATCGCATTTGCTACTGGAATTGATCACGTGCGATGATGAATACAAGTCCACTCGCACTAGTGCTAATGAGCAGATGCACAACACTGCTTAGAGGGCTCTTCAATAACTATCTCCAAATGCGGGTAAATGTAGTCTTTGGCTGGTGAAAGATGTGCGCTCTGGATCTGTGCTTGTGCGGCGATATAACCGGAAGGAGACGGCTCTTTACATTACCGCAGTTAAGTTAGCGCGTGTGCAAGCAGAACATTTCCTGTGCGCCTTCACATTAAAAGCCTGTTACTAGCCAAACATGAGTTCACTTTTATTCTGAAGCCGGTAAAACAGGAAGTTAGCGCTTCAGCTTGCAGTGCTCTAGCTACAAAGGCAACTCATTCAGCTGCAGAGAGTTTGAAATAAGCCACTGAAGAACTACTCTCAGCACATTCACAACAACCAATTTAATTTATCCTAAATTTTACCAATATGTATACTTATTCATTTAACAAGCTATGTTTAATGTTTTAAAGTTTGGTTTTAATTAACAGAAGGACATTTTCTATTTTTGTTATTATTATTAATATAATAATTATATATACAAAAAAATATATAGATACAGATATTATTTTTATATTCTTATGGGGAGAAATAATTCTGAATCAGCAAAAAATTGCAATTGGCAGGTTAGATTCTTTTGTCTAAATTGCAATCAGTGCAACCCTATTAATTTTTCTACAATTATTACTGCACACACTAGGATATAATATTAATTGTGAATCTCAAATTAGACCAAGATGACAGCCTCAAAGGTAATTAGAGCGAAATGCAAGGGTTAAGGTTATGCAAGTTTTCGAACATACTTTCTGTGCTACCAAATTTATTTTTGTGCTACTGATTTTTTTGGCTTGCTAGCACCAGTGCTACCACCTAAAAAAATAAGCGTACAGCCCTGTTTGTCATAGACATTGCCCCATCAATGATCGGTGTGTGTGTTCTTTATGAAGCAGCCCTGCAGGCTATGAGAATCAAATAACCGGAATAAAATAGGTTATCTATCTGTATTACTGTATTTAACGTTAACAGGATAGTTACTCTCCCAAATTCCGTGGACTATTTCCAGAATATGTGAACACCTCTCACACTGACAATCTCCTGCTGTGTGCTGCATCGGTGAATAGGTAGATCTGCACTTTCTCTGTGTCGGATTCTGCAGATATTTTTGGAGTGCATGTGTTAAAGAAATGGCTTAGCTGATACATTTCTGTCAAACTCCAATGAGATCCATGATGTCAGTGGCTGAGAAGGCTGATAAATGGATAACTTATTAAAAAACACATTTTATTTTATTAATACCTGTGTTTTCCCTACTTTGACAAGTCAAAAGTTCTGCTGTGAAAGTGGCGTATTCTTTTGGATCTGAAATCGAATCATTTTTAGCACTCACTCACTCACTCACTCACTCACTCACTCACTCACTCACTCACTCACTCACTCACTCACTCACTCACTCACTCACTCACTCACTCACTCACTCACTCACTCACTCACTCACTCACTCACTCACTCACTCACTCAGCCCTCTGAAGCGTCCTCATGTTGAAGGGGCAATCATGTGTTCGTCACAGGCATTAGAAAGTGAAACATTTGGTCAGATGTGTTTTATTCACTACTGAGGGCAGTTCAAACATTCTGGTAGATCAGTGTCAAATTCCTGACATTCTTTAACTTGACCTTTTGAAATGCGATGTTTTTCTGCTGCTGACCTCTGAACCTGAACTGTGACTCTCTCAACAGCCTGTCAGATAACACAGTGGAGTTTAAGGATGTGTAAGTGTAACCCTGTGTTGTTTCTTCTCCTCAACACACAGCTCCCGTGCCCACCCGCCTATGTTTGCAGTAGGGAGCGATGACAGTAACGTTGTAACCTACGGTGGGAAAGTTCAGATCTATGAGTACAATGAAAACACAAGGTAGGTCTTCATACTTTTATAAATATAGAATTGAACACTATCTAAAAAAATGTTTTTGTAAGGATTAGATTAGGCAACTTTATTGATGCCAAGAGGGACAATTCATTTGCAGTTTACCACATCCACAATCACACCAACAACATGTCACAAGCACAAACAGAAGTTGAACAGTAAGGTAAGGTTAATGAGGTTGAATAAATAAGAATGAAATAAATAGCAATACAATAGATAATGAATACACATTGTTACATGTATTATCATGTAAAGGTACTGACACACTTTTTTCATTTGAAATGACTACCGTCTGAGTTTAATAACATGCTGAGGTTGGCTAATTAATAATTGTTACAAATGTTTTTTTTGAATGTTGAACAGGAAATATTCCAAAGCTGAGACGCTGATGACCGTCACCGATGCGGTCCACGACATAGCGTTTGCCCCAAACCTGGGGAGATCTTTCCACGTGCTCGCCATCGCCACCAAAGATGTCAGGATCTTTAAGCTTGTGCCTATGAGGTGACTGATTCCTATTTTTTTTTTTAGCCTGCTGCATTTCACATGTCACTGCATCCATGTCATGTGATTTGATGCACTGCTGCAGGACAGTTCACAGTCAGTGCAGTTACATGGGACAACTAGATTGGATTAAGACATGTACCGAACTTGCCACTCGAACTCGAGTATACATAGCCTTTCAAATATTCGATAAATGGCCGGAGCATTGCTGACTCCGCTATACTAGGTGGCGCTGTAGCCCTTTCAACAAGTGGTTATAAAGCCACGTCCGGTTCCTTTCCGGCAACAACACTACTATTTATTACGTCGTCTCCGTCCACTTCCTTGTGAAATCCTCCGCAGGGATATGCGATATCTATCCCGTATACATGCAGGTAGAATGCCGACTATGAACGAGTTATCTAGGTGTTCTTATCCGACTTCTCTTGTGCGTTATTGTGCCGATTTGTGTCCGAAGTAGATCGGATAAAGGTGTTTACATGCATTTTACAAGTCCCGTTGAAGTCTTATTTGTTTATTTACCCGATTATGAGTCTGCATGTAAACGCACTAAGTGACAGAAATGAGAAGGTTCCATTATGTCACTGAATGTTCCCTGACTCTGATACCATCCAATAGGAAGGAGAGCACGTCCACGGGACCCACCAAGTTGGAGGTGCAGATCGTGGCTCAGTTTGACAACCATAACTCTCAGGTGTGGCGCGTGAGCTGGAACATCACCAGCACCCTGTTGGCCTCCTCTGGGGACGACGGCTGTGTTCGCCTCTGGAAAGGTAGTAGTCACTCTTAGCTGCACTCGATGACTGTCTGCCGTCTTCTTATTTTAGTTACCTCTGTACGGGAAGTTATTTTATGTGTAACATGTATAAAAAAAAATGTTTTTCCAGTGAGTAAAAAGTTGTACTCACCAGGTTTTAAGTGACTTTGGTCCTATTCCCAGCATCAGGAAATATTAGAATTTTACACAAGACCAATCAGAAAAAAGTATATTCTAATATTTTGAGCTACTGGATTTTGGATTTCCATGAGCCTTGATCTACAACCATCAAAATTAAAACAAAAGAAAGGCTTGACATTTTCCATTTTTATGTGTCAAAAACTTTTTCAAAATATTAAGTTTTTTTTATGCACCTGTACATGTACACTTCAGGTGAGCAGCAGCGTGTGGCTTTATTACCTGTAAAGCTGTGTTCCCATAAAGCCGATGCTCGCAATGCCTCTCACTCCCAACGCCTCGAACGCGGCGCTTGATCATATTTTGGTTAATTGAGTCTATAGCGCCTATATTCCCTCCTGCTATTTTATTTCCCCTACTCAACCATAGCTGAGATCAGACCTGGCACAACAGTGTGCATTTCAGCACAAAAACAACAACAACATGGCCAGCAACTGTGCCAAAAGACAATAAACAGCGACTGAACGGCACAACTAGCCTAGCATTAAAACTGCATTGCATAAAGACCCATGCCGCTCGGAAATACACACAATTAACAGCAAGGCAGCAACATACAAAACACATTTACAGCAGCATTGTGTGTGCAGCGGCACAAAATAAAGGCAGACATTCTCCTACCTGTGCGTGACAGGGCGCTGTGTCTGGTGGAGGTGAACACCTTTACTTCACTGTACTTGTTGTGAAAGTCCACACAGACTTAGCCGTCATGTTTGGGTTCACAATATCCTCCAGAGCTGCACATAACCGACTGAGTTTAATGCTAACTGGTGCTAACTTGTTTTATTCGGCTAAAGCACAGCCGCACAGCTTATTCACTGAATTAACCAGGAAGCCCAATCTCCTCACTCACTTTCCCCACGTCTGCTCTTTCTTGTAGATCCCCCGAGCGGCTTTCATAAAGCACTGGCTGCCCACACAGACATTTTTCTCCCCCGTGTTTCTCAGCCTCTGTGTACACTGTCGTCTGTGTAGATGTCAGTGACGTCAGGTCAATCTCCAAGCTGATTGGCTATCGCCGATAAGTGTCACGCTTCAACACGTTGAAAAGTTCAATATTTTCAACTTCACGCGTTGGAGGCAATAGAAGCGATTTGGCCAATGATTTCCTATGTAAATCTGCTTTCATCACGATCATCGCGTTTCCCTGTTAACACACCTTAAAACCTTTTACCAAATTGTTAACTTCTTGCTATGAAAAGTTAAGCTGTTGATCAAAATCAAATTCTTCCATCAGTATTAACCCTCTGGTTTGTATGATGTGCTTTGATTGACTCCGTGATCATGTTCTCAGCCAGCATGAACACTGATTTCTTCCTCCTGCGTCCCTCTGCAGCTAACTACATGGACAACTGGAAGTGCACAGGCATCCTGAAGGGAGACGGCAGCCCGCTGACAGGCTCGTCAGGCCAGCCCACAGCCATGAGCACGGTGGTGGGCTCCTCAGTCCAGACCTCCCAGAACACTCTCAACGGGATGTCTGCAGGAAGGTAGGTGGTGTGGTGCGTCCGCCGCCACTCACCCCAACCTAGAGCCAGTCAGAACTGACACCTTCTAATGCCTCACACTGACTGGGAATGACTGCAGCTACTCACTACCCCCCGGGCCTAGCACTGACCGAATGTTGCACTCACGCAAAGAGCTTGGCTTCCAGCATAGACTGGTTGTGGAACATGGAAGCCTGTGGTGGTGGTGGAGGAGGATGTGTTGTGGTGAATTTCTTTTTTTATTTGTTATTATTAAATAATTTCCTGTTGATTTATACTGATGCATGTTGTAAAAAAGAGTGGTTTCATATTTCCACTTTGCATTGTCAGTATTTGCGCTAACACCATTTTTTTTTTGGTATAAAACATAAAATAAACCTGTTTGTATAAATTTGATATGTGACTTTTATTTCAGATTTTAGGGCTGTTTTTTCGGATATACAGCAGCAGCAATTTAGATTAGCTTCAGTCTGGTGCATCTCGCCATTTCAAAAATGTGATGACTGTTTTCTGTTTGAGGTGACCAATCAAATCAAAACTTAGTAATACATTTCTCAATATTGACTTCATTCCACTTCATTTTAATGTATCTTTTCTTAAGAAACTATTGCCAATCTCTTTGCTGAGCAGATGAACAGCTTTAAACATTAACATTATTAACCAACTGTGTTAACACAGTGAAAGTAATGGCTTTAAAGAGAGACAATGTAATGTACAAAACTAATGAAGAGCTCTACCACAACTTAACCAAGGAGCAGGATGCTCACACACAAAGCCCTACCTCGACAGCTTACAACATGGTCAAATTCACCCTTTGCCTCTCTGTCAACTCATCCACTCATTAATGCCGTGCTCGCTCTTCAGCAAAAGTTACATAGCCTTGCTTTAAATAAACAGACATTACCATTTGATATGAGAAACTTTGTTAAAAATGCCATTGGTTGGGGGCGCCCTTAGCTCAGTTGGTATGGCGTCCCCCCCCGGGCCGGTCCCAGCAGCAGACCCGGGTTCGATTCCCGCCCGCGGTCGTTCTCTGCATGTGACTCCCCTCTCTGCCCCATTTAACCTCTGTCTCTGCACTATCAATAAAGCATAAAAATGCCCAAAATATATATATATAAAAAAAAAATGCCATTGGGAAAAACTGCTGACACAGAGTTGACATGTGGCTGTATTTATGTTGAACTTAATCTAACTTCACATAACCTCTGCATTTACATCTTGAGTACATGATACTCTAATCAACAATTCTGATTAACTTTGCAACCAACTTTGATTATGTAATGCATTTTGTAAAAGTACGTATTCCATGTTGACAAATGTAATGGAAGGTGGGTTTTGTTGAAGTAATGTGGTGTTGTACTGCTTGTTGCATGCAGGATTGGCAAGAGAGCTCCCTTTGCCCCTCCCCTGCGGCAGCTGACCTCTCCAAAGACATACCAGCATCCTGCATATTATTACTAATGTCTCCTCTGCGTCAGCTGCCATTTGCCCTCGTGTTAATGCATTTGAAATATGTGTGTGAGTCATGTCTTATTACTGAATACTAAGTTGGGTATGAATGGTTAAGGGGCGCTGTTTTAGCATGAACACTGCATGGATCTGTCCTTCACAGCTTCCACTTTGTTTAAACCTCAGCGTGTTGTTTACCAGTGGTTCACCTCTTTTAAAGGAATAGTCCAACATTTTTTTTTTAGCTTGTCGCCTCACTCTCGAATTCAAGACAAGGTGACAGAAACCATTCATGTAACTGGCCATGCATTTTATGAAAAAGAACTAGGCAAAGGTCAATCGTCACTGATTAGCATTTCACAAATACTAGAGCGCAACATAACATGGTAAATAAACAATTCCCAACAAGCACACAGGGCCATTAGTGATGTTATTATAACGTTTTCCTTCATGACTGTTGGTGGAGGCAGGCTACTACTTCCCATTGACTACAGCTATTTGTGATAAGCTAATTTAGCGTTAAGCCACCTTTTGCCATTGTCTTCTTAATAAAATGCACCGTTTAAGGAATGGTTTCTGTCCACTTGCCTTGAACCTGAAATTGAGGTAACAAGCTAAAACATTTTTGAACTATTCCTTAATACACCTCTATAAAATATACCTTTATCGCTACTGTCTGTCATTCTCCTATCCCCCCTATTTTTTTGTTAAGTTTTGTTTCTGGAGCATACATGCATCCATTCATCTTTTAAATCTCATTTCCACTTTCTTTCATGTTTTTCCTCTCTATGTCTCCCACTGTCACTGTCTTCTTCCCTGTCCATGTATCCGTGCTCTACGTCTCCTTCCATTTTGTTTCTTGTCCCCCCCGTTGCTTCAGGTATTTCTTTCCTCCTCTGGACCCTCCCAGAGAAGGGAGCAGGTACGGCCACCTGCTGCCTCCCTCCTCCCTCATAGAGCCCTGTGACACTGAGCCCTGCACTCAGCCACAGCAGCAACAGGCTCTTCTGCCCCACAGATTCTCCTCTAGAGCCCTGCTGCTGCCCTTACCAGAGGCTGATTGACAATGATTTTTGGGCTGTTTTAGCTCAAATAAATAAGAAGTGACATTGGGCCACACAACTGCCTTTCATTTTCTAATAAAGAGCCTAATTTTTTCTATGTTCTGTTTGCACATGTTTTTTTTCTTATTTTCCCAGTTATGAGTCTACATGAAAAATAAAAATAGTAATATTGGAAATGTCATGAAGATTCTGTTAACATTCACATTATATGACCAGGATAGACATTTTTATAATTATATATATTTAGTCTGAATAATAAAACAAAAAATGTTGCTTTGTATTTGAGTGCTTTAAAGGTACATCAATGCATCGTTTTGTTGTGTTGTGGGGGTCGTTTTTTTTTCTAGAGCACACTGTAAACCTCAGCCATCAGTGCCTGCAGAGGAAATGTTGAATGTCTAATTATCACTCAGTGCTTCTGGAGGTTTAAAATTGCACACTGTGGAAGTCAGAATAAACTGCTTATGATATTAAAAAAAATATTATTTTTGACTTTTTCCTTTACATACAGACACAGAAACTGACGTCATCCGGACATGTGAGACAGTGGGAAAAAAGCACATGATTCACTATCACACGTTTCTATTGATAGAAATGGATCCACTTTTTTTGAAACAGGACATGGGTGAGACAATCACAATTGTTGACAATAATATCCTGAAGCATATGAACTAGCATGGTGGTTTTCTGGACTGTCAACTGAACTGTATGGGGCCTATTTTAATACACTGAATAATCTGGAACGTATTCAGATTGCCCTGCTCAAGTTTATCCGAGCATAGAATTGATCCCAAAGAATTCATGGGTTTTGTGTTACTGAATCTCACTCACTTCCTAAGGCAGATCAGCTGATGAACACATGTGAATGTTGTGCATTTCTCCTGCCAGTTTTAATCCTGAATACTGTATGTTATTTGTTTTGACTGGGAGGGTAACGTTTAAGTTCTTAGCTCACTCAAAGAAATACTTTTCAGAATTTGGAATGCATTGCAAGGCAGTACTGTCAGCTTACAGCTGTCTGCTAACCAAGACATCCCTTCAGCTGCTCAGCAGAACACATGATAACCCCCCCCCCCCCCCCCATACACACACACACACACACACACACTTGTCCAATAACTATCATACATCTTTGCTTTAATGTCCTTGTGTATGGCAGAAAAATATGCTTTAATTGGGGAGCTCAGTTAAAAATAACCTCTTTCATACATGTGTGATTCTTAGATTTCTAAAGTGTGTTGCCATTATCAGATATATTATGACTGAAGCCTTGGGACAAGCCTCCACCTTTTTAAATTAATCTTGTAAGAACAGACACCCGATTGATACATCCAAAGGCTATGTTCCGAATTGTCCCGTGTCCAAATTCACCAGAATGACAGGAATCACATCCTATCACGACATAGCATTTGCTCCCTCGCAGGTTTGGTGTCCAATCAGAGTGGTCAAAATTGGTTAAGTCCCGCCCGCATAACATGACGCTCACGCGGGCTTCCTGTGGTTTCTGGGCGCTGCTTGGTCCTCGGAACTGTGGTACGGTTCGTGTGATATGCCCGATTTTAAGCAACAATGACGAACACAAGTGCCTGGGAAGTTACTTTTGGAACTTAACTACACCGTGCAACTTGTCTGCACCAGTTTATAAAGACTTCACTCGAGTTGAGTTGGAGAGGAACCGTGGTCTCCCGCTTCTGGAGTAGGCTATTGAATGTAAGTTGAGGTCTAACGAACGTTTACGTTATGATTTAATTGTACTGAAATGGACCGGTCTTTTGGGTAGGAAGGCAAGCAGGTTCAATTATTTAAGTTATCTGTGCTGTCTGTAACATGTCTTATATTATACTCGGCCAGCCAACTTAATAAACGAAGATAGAGAAAAAGTATTGTGCTCAAATTTGGAGCGTGCTGGGCAAGTTTGACAAACCCACTTGTTTTTAGCAAGTAGCTAGCGTATAAAATTAGCTTACCTAGCTCAATTAGCTAGTTAGTTCATCTCTCAATTTGTTTTAAGACAACGTTAGGCCAAACTGTTTAGCTTCGAAACAACACGTATCATTTTCAAAAAGTATGTATTCAGTTTTTGCAAACATTTACCTTTTATTCAATGTGTTTCACAGTTGCAAGTTGCTATCAATGAACTGATAATTGTTGAAACCAAACAGACAATTCAAACGGTCTGTAAGTTTTCATGTGAATAGAAGTGTCTTGAATTCTCAAAGTTATCGTACTACAAACCAACTACCTCTTTTTCCTATGTGTTTCTTAGACCTTTCACATGGTCTTCACCTGAAGTGAGGTCAAGCCACATTTGGCTGTCACCCTTCTACATTGAGGAAAAAAACAAACAAAAAAATGTCTGAGGATTTCTACAAATTGGAAGATGAAGCCTTCCCCAGCTTCCTCTGCAAGTCCCTGGACAGCACCAGCGGCCGCGCCACACTGGGGAATGTGAGCCTGGGTTCAGGCCCTGGTCTTCCAGTGGCTGCCTCTACAGTGGCTAAAATTAGACCTGGCTCTGACAACAGGTGGGTTAACATGCTGCTTCTCTGGACAGATGTGACTAGTTGTAGAAACACTCCCATGCACCCATTTCTGAATCATCACCTAATTCACTAGTGTGACATTTTTTTGGACAGTCTGTGCTTGTACTATTTGTAGCATGTACATTCTACTGGAAGTAGGAAGTATTGATGCATGCCATGGTATAGTAGTATAGGGCTGCACGATATCAGGAACACTTGCAATATATGATAACATTGTTGAATATTGTGATGACCAAGTTGTGAGGGAGTCAGCAATTCTGGAGAATGCAAAATCAGTGAATATCTCCTCACGATCCACTACCTGTCTATACTGTGTGTGCGTGGAAAAAAAGAAATCCAGTGTTAATACACAGTGGTCATTTTGTTTACAGTTGGCCCCCTTTATTTACATAACCTGTTTAGAAAAACAGTTTACAGAGCCTGAGTTTACTGCCATAGACCCCAGACAGTAGGTAGATACTGGGGGGGGGGGTATCTAGTTAAGTGCATTATTTCCATTCAAACAACATGGTTCTATTGTTTATTTGTTGATCACTCAAGCCAAACATCTTCATGCACCCCTTGCAACATTTTCTGGTAGTCTAATATAAGCAGGTGAATGCATTGTGCAAGAAATAGACTACCATTAATTGCAGTTCTAGCAGTCTTTGGGATACGTATACCCCCAAATGTTGATGTCGCAGTAAAGATTAATATTCCGTATATTGCACAGCCCTATCGTAATATATTTTTAACAAACCATTGAGCTATCTCTGCCAACTGAAAATGGATACATGCTTGTTAACAGCTGGTGTGTGTGTGTGTGTGTGTGTGTGTGTGTGTGTGTGTGTGTGTGTGTGTGTGTGTGTGTGTGTGTGTGTGTGTGTGTGTGTGTGTGTGTGTGTGTGTGTGTGTGTGTGTGTGTGTGTGTGTGTGTGTGTGTGTGTGTGTGTGTGTGTGTGTGTGTGTGTGTGTGTGCTCTTGCTTTACAGAGGAGATCTTGTTGAGGCATCCTATCTAGGGGGCAGAGAGCTGCAGCAGGCTAACTCACAGTCTGCTGTTAGAGAGCAGTTTGCCCTCAGCTTCAAAGATGACATGTGAGCATACATGTATTCACACTGCTGATTTACAATGAAAAGAAGCTTTGTCAAATGTTCTAGTTCCAAGAATTGTTTGCAATGCGATGATGTTTTTTGTGACTGTTGTACTTTCACTGCACTATGTGAAGCATAATATAAACTAAATCAGCAAATCGTCACTTACAACCATTAGAAATGCTATGAAATACAATATATATAGAAGTCAATTTACATGTCTCTACATCTGAGACAACACATACATTATATTAAAACAGTTGTTTACATTCTGCACAGAGTAATTCACTTGCAGTCAATCAAAAGTCCAATTTAAATATATATTTTAAAAAAAAACTTAAATACTAGTCTGTATCATATATAGTATAAAAAAGGTCTGTATGTATTTAAATGCATCCCTATTTTCTGTGTGGACATCAAACTGTCTCTATAGTAATGTATTTTTTCCACCTACGTTTTCCATGTAACGTATGTGGTGCTTATTGTTTACATCCCAGGGACAATGCGGATGACTTCATTGCAGCCCACCGTTTTTCAGACATGCTGGTGAAGATTAACCTGGATGAGAGCGCATTGAGAAACCAAGGGTCAATGATGGGGCTCCCACACACACAGATGGGCTCAATACACGGACGGCCCACAGAACTTGGAACAGGTGAAAGCTCTTGCTCCTATCTCCCTTTTTTAAAGGTTTAGCACTGTGCCAAGTCCGCCCCTCCCGAGGCTCAGAAACCCCATTTATGACTGGAATACATATTTGTGCTATCTGATCCATACACGTGCATCTGAAAAAATTAGAATATCATGGAAAAGTTCATTCAAAAAGTAAAATTCATATTTTCTAGATGCATTACACATAGAAGGAAATATGTCAGGCCTTTCTCTTGTTTTAATTTGGGTGAATATGGCTTACTGCTCATGGGATAAAAATGCAGTATCTCAAAATATTAGAATATTACATAAAACCAACTAAAAAAGGAATTTTAATATTACGGGGGGAAACACGGAATTATTCATTGATATCCTACTTTTTGAGATGCACCTGTATCAGATAGTCAAGTCTCCTAATCGCAATGAAAAATACTTTTCTTGGTGATACTGATGGACTTTGTTTTCTGTCTCCTCTAACAGATCTGTCAACAGGGCTTCTGACGTTTGCCCATTTTGGACATAAAGATAGCCCAGCTGCAAAGGTACCAATTCTTATACTTTTTTTATTTTAATCTTGCTGTTGTAATTTATAGACCCCAAAAGGGACTCACATGGACTATATGTGGGGCATATCCTCTCCCCAATTAAGTATGAGGAAAAACAAGTGAAATCCTTTTTGGAATTTTAAACAATGATTTCCATGCAAAAAATAAAAATAAAAATCAGCCCTGCGTTCAAAATCGCATACTCTTTCTTTTTAATACACTACATACTAAAGTACAGAAGAGTTTTAGGGCCACAGGAGAGAGAAAAAAAAATCAGATGTGGAAGATTTTTTATTTTTTTTTATGTTGGGAAATTTCAAGAATAAAGACGGATACTCCAAAATGCTTTTGGAGTTAGTGGGGCATTTATGTATTTTCAGCATACTACAATTGATGTGCATGTATTGGGACATCCAAAATCTTTTTCTGGCCTACTAAATAGTAGGGAAGTATGGGGGTTGGAACGCAGGGCAGGTATCTTTTATTCTATTCCTTTTTCTATACATTCCATCCAGGTTCATCCCTTTGCGGCTACAGCGGAGGAGGACAAAGTGCAGAGTGAGGGAGTGGACAGTGACCATTACAGTGGAAGTAACTCAAGCTTCCTGGCAAATGAGAAGCTCATGTCTGCAGACAGTATGAACAGCGATGTCACAGGTATGACTTAGAATTCATTCTCTTTTATTTTGCATGGTGTTATTGCAAACCTATTACAGTAGGATGTACACCTAATACAACCTGATTTTTTTATTTTATTTTTTTATGGCTCAAAATAAAGTTGGATTGTTGCCATGTTGTGATTTGTGTTTGTTTTCCCAGATGACGACCTTGATTCAAACCACCTTCCTGATGATGATCTGGATCTATACTTCAAGAGGCTGGCTCCTCCTCCGGCCATGCAGAGGGGCAGAGTGGAGGGACAGGAGATCTCTGCAACAGTAAGTTACTCTTCTCCCTTTTCAAATACTTCTAATGGTTTAACTATACACTTTGCAGTCTACCAACATTAGGAAGCCATTCTTACTGTTCAAATTTGAAGTAACTTTTCATTTAACTCGTACTCTGTCTCAATGTCCCCATTAATGCATGTTGTTGTTCCCAGGGACTAGCAGGTGCTGTCGATGTCATGTCAAACCCAAGTTCTTCAGAAGCAGAACAGAATAGACAGCACTTCCTTGACAACTACGATCAGGTCAGCACACTTAAATCCTTGTTTTGTTTTGTGCCCATTTGCTGCTTCCAGCACACAGGACATTAATGTGACCTTTGATCTGTTTTGAAAATACTCTTCATTTTGAGAAATATCACCTGGAGAATTGGGTTTTGGCATGAGACCCAGATTGAACGAATAGTTGAAGATGGTCATTGTACAATTTAAGAAAGTCAGACAAAACTACTATTACATGACCTCCACTATAATTATATACTTCATTTCTATGTATTTTTTTGTATAAGTCTCTATCTTTCTAAATCTTGTGTGATTGATTTGCTCTTCAGGAGGACTTTCAGATGCCTGACGTGCGCCTGGCTGCTACCGGTATGGACTCTTGTCCTGCTAGTGACGAGGACACTGAGGATGAGCTAGAGTCTGCCAGAAGGAACAGCAATGTTAGCAGGACACGGCTGCTGCCCAGCACCTCCAGACAACTGGTCAGTTACAGCTAAAACAATCTTCTTATTGCATTTTTAAATTTTTCTTTATTTACTTTAAAAAATTATTGCATAACTCTATCATTCTTATCAAAAAGTATTGTAAAGCAGAGTTTTGAGTGTGTGTGTGTTTGTGCGTTGGTACAGGTTGGAGAGAGTAATCGTCCCAGTTTCAGGCCAGGCTTAGAAGGAGGCAGTTCTGATGATGAGTCTTCCAGTGGCCGTGGTGCTCCTTTCCTCTCTGGGATTGAACACAGACGCTCTGCTGAGGGACAAGTCATCAACCCTCCTGTCACAGGTCAATAGAATATAACATATGCAGCTTAAATGTGTGTTCTTCACCGGCTTGCAATTTTTTCAGCTTTCTTGGTATTTCAAAATGATCGCAAATTAAACGGTGTTGTCAGCGATTCTGGAGGAAGCTTGTTGTCAAAATCAGTGAATATCTCCTCACAATCAGCTACCTGCTAGCTAGCAGCATGCCTGTTTACAGAGCATAGTATATGTGTATTACAACTGGATTTTCTTTCAGCACACACTCAGTATAGAGAGGTAGCGGATCATGTGGAGATATTCACTGATTTGGACTACAAGCATTCTCCATAATTGCTGATGCTAACGTTCAGTAAAAGTCTAAACTCGATCAACTGTCGTTGTGGTTATTGGATTAACATTGGTAGCAGAGGATGACCGCTGCTGGGAATTACAAAGTTCCGCCACCGTTTGACGAGAAGACGTCATACGAAAGCTGGAAAAATGAGATCGAAATATGGAGACTCGTCACCGAACTGGATAAAAAGAAGCAAGCCTTGGCGGTTACCTTGTCGCTTAAGGGGAGAGCCAAGGCTAATGCTCTGGAAATTGCTGCTGGCGACTTAAATTCCGACACGGGAATGACTGCACTTCTGACTAAATTGGACTCAGTGTTTTTGAAAGAAGAAAAGGACCGGCAGTACGAGGCTTATACAGAGTTCGACCGGATCGCTAGAGGAAGCGGTACTTCAATGGTGGATTACATCATCGAATTTGAACATCGCTACAACAAGCTACGTAAGTTTAAAATGGAGCTTCCCGATGCAGTGTTAGCCTTCAAGCTACTGGATACTGCTGGACTAAATGTGAAAGATAAACGTCTCTTATGTTGACATGAAATCAGCCTTGAAAAGAATTTTTGGCGATAACGTTACACCACCGCAAGAGGGCAGCAGTGCGCTGCGAATGAGTGAAGATTCTAGTGATGCGGCCTACTACACAAGATACACAGGCAGACGGGAGAGTAGGTCAAACTTGCAACAGTTACAAACGGTGGTTCAGGGCACAAACCCACTCGACAAACATGGGAGGAGATCTAGATGTGCAATATGTCAGAGCACTTATCACTGGGCAAAGGATTGTCCAGACAAAAAGGAACATGTAAAACTTACAATGGATGAGGGGATAAAAAATGATGTTGAAGAATGCAACATTACTTTGTTTTCAAACGTTTTGTCTGACACAGAAGTCTTCATGGTGGAGGCGTTGGGATCAGCTGTGATTGACACAGCCTGTACAAGAACTGTATGTGGAGAAAAATGGCTTGATGACTACATCAGTGAACTGCCACAGAGTGAGTTACAAAAAGTTAATGACAAACAGAGTGCTAGACCTTTCAGATTTGGTGATGGGAAAGTGGTCCACTCCACGAGGAAAGTGATTATTCCAGCGAAGATAGGACAGACTAAATGCAAAATCGAAACAGAAGTTGTCCCTGCAGATATACCCATGCTTTTAAGCAAGACTTCGTTGAAAAGAGCAAGTGCCGTTTTGGACATTGCGCATGACAAAGCGACAATGTTTGAACAACCCGTTAAGCTTGAACTGACATCTTCAGGACATTATTGTGTGAACTTGAGAGATGACAGTGATGCAGAGGAAAGTGAGACCCAAAAAGATGAGGATGAAGTTCTCACTGTGACAGAAAACATGACCACAAAGGAAAAAAAGACAGTCCTGGTGAAACTGCATAAACAATTTGGACATGCTTCAGTTGAAAGACTACAAAAACTACTGGCCTGTGCAGGTAATACTGATGAGGAAAGCAACACAATACTCAAAGACATTGTAAAAAACTGTGAAACATGCATCAGGTACAGCAAACCAAACATGCATCAGGTACAGCAAACCAAACATGCATCAGGTACAGCAAACCAATGTTAATCCAATAACCACAACGACAGTTGATCGAGTTTAGACTTTTACTGAACGTTAGCATATCACATGTGCAACCATGGCCGACGCCATTATTCAGTCAGAGAACAGCAACCACGCTTGACGCGCACGCGCAGTAGATAACGTGCAACTTAACAGCTGACTGCACCTTTTTTAAGGTTAAATATGTGTTCAACGGGGAAGCTTTTCTTAGTAGTTCTGAGGGATTGATAACTTTCCTTTGAACTTTTCAAAGAGATATTTCTACCAGTCAGTGTCCTCAACCCTTTAGTCAACCACCTGTCTGTGTCTGTGTGTAACTCCAGGTGACGGAGGAGGAGGGGATGGCAGCAGTGGGAGTGACGAGGGAGGTAATGACGGCGGGGTTTCCACCATCCCTCTCCCTGCCGTCCAGACCACCTATGATATGCTGCGTGGGCTGGGCATAGTGGGGGAAGATGAGGGGGAAAGTATATTGAATCATCTGCCAGGATATGGACGGAACGCTCTCTCCAGACACACTGAGGTAAGAATGACCAGGCTCATTTCAGATGCTTTGACAAACACTAACGCCATTAACAACGGCTGCTTTCCGTTTAAACAATTTAGACACATTATCTTAAATCTGCCTAACCATACCTGTAACTGGTTTAATCAGGCTATATTGTACTTTCACTCATTTCATTTTAATTCAAGCCATTCTACATCTCTGTGTTTTAATGTTTCAATAGTTTTTTCTCTTTATCAACTTGTTGTGTATTCAAAGTATCTGTATTGTATATTGTGTATGTATTGTTGCTTTTGCTTTGCATTTGTTTGACTCAACATCATTGTAAATGAGGGTCACCCCTCAATTGATCTCTCGGGTATAAAATAAAAGGTTATATGAAATGAAAATTCCATGTAGCAGCAATGTGCTTCACTGGAGGAGTGTTGTGCATCTTGAAGTATTTAATTTTTTACATGTTTGCCCTCATAATGTGGATTTATTGATAAAGGTATATTACGCAGTTTTATAATTTTCCATCTTAATAGTTTTGAGGATGTGCTGCTTGATGTGTTGCAGATGGGTGACCGTGTGGGTCCTGTAGGCACTGGAGAGGCCAGCTCCTCTGAGGGAGCATCAGGAGGACCTCAGAGGCTTTCTCCTGTCAACTGGAGCATGGTGCTGGACCGACAAGAGGCACTGGTGGGTTTCACATTCATGACGACTCCAATGTTGCAGCCTCCCTGTGGACATTTTAGACAGGCTATTCTGTGTATATGTTTAAGGAGTTCCCCATGAAAGGTTAGGCATGGTGGCAATAGTGCTGCACAATTTAGTGAAATTGTGCCATTGCGATTATAGTGGACAATTTTGCGATTGTAATATAATAACTACATTGTATTAGGAGTCTACTTGCTTGGTTGTCAACTAACATATAGCAATTATTGATAGTTTTTCTGGGGAAAAAAATGGGTTGGTGTTGTGGGGAGAAGAATCTGGCAGTGCTTTGAAGCTGAACTTGTCATTTGAAAGAGCTGTTTCTTTATCCATTTATTCTCACGGAGGCTGGCGATACACAACGTAACTGCTTCCTGATTACTCAAACTATGGGGCGGGCCGAGTCACATAATAGCGCGATAATCGCTCCTTAAAAAAATGTAACGCCATTAAAAGGAGTTTGCGATATTAACGCATTAACTTTGACAGCCCTATAAAATACTGGTAATTATGTTTTAGGTTCTGTTTGTCAATGGGATTGTGATTGTGATTTTGAATGGCAGGATGCCATGGAGAGCACGGAGAGCGGGCCCACTGTGGAGCGAATGTTGGACTCTGTCTACCTGAGGAGTGGAGCTGGACTCAGGAGACCTCAGGACTCTGTCTCTCACCTTCAAGGCACCCAGGGGAGCTTCCACCTCTCCCAGGTAAACATCCACAACAGGGGAAAATATCTCTTATTCATTTGTTCCTAAAGCCTTGTCTCCATTGAGCAGTGCGGCTCCCTCACATTTGTTTGCCTTTCCACTGTCAAATGTTGGCAAGGGTACTAAAATAAATCAAATAAATGCTTCAGGCTGGGATGAGGGAGAGGTTCAGGAGATGTTGGAGAAGAAAGTCAGCCTCTTTGGTCAGAGGATGGTAGACAGAGGGAAATGGACTAAGGGAATTCCACACAGAGCAGGATGAGAGTCATAAAAGGGATGTCACTGCTTCACAGCCCTCTCTGGCCAATGTCTTGTTAGGGTCGATTCATTGACATAGCATAGAGTGGAGGAATGTCTTTGTTCTCCAGGGGAGATAAGGCCAAAAGTTAATTAAACACTTTGTTTGGAGCAGTACACAACATTTGGTGTTTTACAGTCAATACAAGTAAGATCACTGAAGTGGCAGAACAACAGCAACTTGTAATACAGCTCTGTTTTTACATTTTCATTGAACTATGTGGAATGTTGCAATACGTCGCATTTTGCATTATATCGCAATGTATGCTGATATATCATATCATGAGCCATGTATCCTATTGTTAAGTCCTTGCCAATACACAGCCCTACAGCCTACATACCTCTGTTCATCAACCCACCCTCAGGTGCTGCCCCCAGAGTCTGATGGCAATGAAGATGAGGATGATGGAATAGACCTGCCTGATGGTTCCAGGCCTTCCCTGGGTCTGCGGGGTGGACCTCTGGGTGACGTGACTGGTGCCGAGGCTTCAGGCAGTGCCAGTGAAGAGGACAACCATCCCCTGTCCACCTCTCTGGAGGCTAAGTATTTCTCCCAGAGCTTCCACCAGGAGCCAGAAGATTCAGATGATGGATGGAACCATTGCCCAGACAACATGGAGCAGGAGTTTCAACAAGGTTGGATTTATATGTGATGCTTAGATCGGATACAGTATGCACACACAGTTACTTTGAAAAAGTAATCCGATTACTGATTACTAGTTACTCCTTAAAATAATAACTTAGTTACTTTACTGATTATTTGATGTTAAAAGTAACTAAGTTAGATAACAAGTTACTTTAAACGTTACTTTACAGGTTTTGAAACCCTTGTGTCTCAATTTAAAACATGCACATATTAAGAATCATTGAAATATACAAAATAAAGCGTGTAGGCTTATCAAAATAATAAAAATTATGGTTTAAGAAATGTAATAAAAAAAAAAGTTTTCCCCCCCCATGAAAATGAATGCATTCATCCAAAGTGCAAAATACAGTAGCAGTGTCTTTAAACTTAACGTGCTTGGCCCTTCACTCTCATGCATTCATTTGACTTTTCTCTGCGATGTCTCATGTGTTCTAGATAGATAGATAGATAGACTGGGTGTGTGCGGCCACGTGACTATAAGTTTCCAAGTTTTAAACACTTCTATCTCTTCAACGTCACCGTACCCGAATCCTAAATATCCCCATAGCAGACGATATATTTCATGGGGGGGAAAACGTTTGTTTTGCGCCACAGTTGAGCTTAGACTCGGCCGTAATGCTGCTGCACAGACACACGCACACACACACACACACACACACTGCATGTCAGAGACGAGGGGCGCTCTACCAAAAAGACGAGAGGAGCGGTTGGAGCAGTTTGAGCGTTTAGAGACACATGCCCGCACATTTATTTACATTAAATCGCAATCGCAGTCATTTGTGCAGTTATGTAAAATGTTTCACTAAGGAAAATGACAGAAAAAGTAACACACAGTGACTTTGATGAGTAACTTTAATCTGATTACTGGTTTGGAGATAGTAACGTGTTGGATAGTAACGCGTGTTACCGGCATCACTGTGCACACATGGGTCATACTGATACTACGTTGTGTTATACTGTATGTTAACAGCATTGCTTGTCTCTTCAGGTGCCAATGCCACTCATAATGTGGTGTACCAGAATGAAGAAGGGCAGTGGGTGACCGACCTGGCATACTACACCTCCTTTGAGAAAGAGCTTGATGGGAAGACCACAGAGAATGCTGGCCAGACTGAGGAGGAGTTTATTCCTCCCAGTACGTATTGAGTCCACAGCTTGGATAGACAGTAGAACACACTGCAGTCTTTTTTGCATAATCCCGTGAATAGATGAACACCTTGGCCAATGATGCTTTCTTTGCAGGTGACGCCATGGAAAAGATAGTTAAGGATCAAGAGGAATTTGAGAAGGAGCACCAATTCATGCAGGTATACACCAATTTCCCTTTTTTCCTTCATATTTATTTGTTCTATTAAAAGAAGACGTACAGAATATGCTATGAACATACATCTGTTGCCACACTGAAAATAACCAAAATCGACTTGGATTATATTTTGTCAAAAGACAAATTGAATGGATTGACAAATGAATGAATAGAGTAATGTGATACTGCCATATTATAAGCCAATATGCTAACACACCTGAAACTCTCTGTGTTTTGTAAAGCACAAGCATATTTTTAGTTTTTCATTTGAATATTTCTGTTCACACAGGAGGAGAAGATTGAACCGGCCAGCAGCAACAGCACCTTTCAGAGTGATTCATCGTGGAAGGGCCCTGCCAACAGCCACATCATGATGAGGGCTTCCCAGGTGGCCACAGAGTTCAAACAGGGGGACCAGAGCTACCTGAGACTGTCTTTTGGACAGTTCTTTGGGCAACGCTCTGAAGCCCTGGGCTGTCTGGGAACCAGTGATGATGAGGAGGAGGATTGGATTAAGCGGGTCAGTAAAAGTGCCTCCTTAGGTTGTTACAGAAATGAAGCTTGTACTCTCTGTGTTTCCTTGGGTGGCTCATTTGAAGGCTATTAACAGAAGGCAGGATCATACATAAAGGTGTAGAAGGAATATGCATGATGTGCACTTGACATCTGATTGCTGGCACGGGTCTTCATGTTTTTTGAATGGGCTAATAGACTGAAAGAACAGTTATGATAAGGTCGTGTTTCATAGAGAGAACTGTAACATATATTAAAAGGTTGTTCATTGTTCTTCTAGCCATCCTTTGGCTACATCATCACATCTCCAGAGAAGAGGGAACCATTTCCTCTGATTCACCCCTCAGAGTTCTCAGACAACTTTTCCCATAATGACACTACGGTACTCAGCGAGGCAGATAAGACACTTAACCCAGGTATGTTCACGCTAATCCTGGTGATAAATAGCTCTTTCAGCTTTGCCTTTTATTGTTTCAATTGTTTGCTCATTTTAAAGGATTTAAACTGTGTTTTATTCAATTCCACTCCTGATCCTTCCCTTGCAGAGGACCTGGACAAAACTCTTGAGGCGCCAGGTGAAAGGATGACACCAAAGGGTGATACTGACCCAGAGGCATGTCAACAGGAGGTACAGGAAGCTTTTTTATAAGACCATCATTGGAAACAATCCTTAAAGGTAGAATCAGCTATTCTGGAGAATGTTTGTTGTCAAAATCTCTTTCTGTCTCTCGGCATCAAGTCGCTTGGTTCCTACTGTTGTGTTGAATTCTGCTACTTATTAACAAATTCTGTCAAATACATAGCCTAGGGTCTGTTCACTGCTATGGGATCAAAAGGGCCCACCATACCTAACAACATGCCCGTTTACAGAGCATAGGCTGTGTATTAACACTGGATTTCTTTTCAACACACACACACACACACACAGTATGGACAGGTAGCAGATTGTGAGGAGTTATTCACTGATTTTTACAAAGTAATTTAGTCAACAAGCATTCTCCAGAATGGCTGACTCCACCTTTTAACATGCACATCTTTATGGCTTTCTAACATACCATCACTTCTCCTCTGAAGGACCATGGTGCTAAAGCCGAGCTCAGTGACGCCTCTGGCTCTCAGTCCAGCCCGGGGAACCAAAGCTGTGTGTCCCCCGACGTCAACAGCAGCAATCTGATGCTGAGTATCAGTACCATTGCTTCAGCCATCGCCGACGCATCCATCAGCACTGACCCATCGCAGCTGGCCGCCATGATCATGGAGCTGTCCAAGAGGAGCAGGGCAAGGAATCAACCTCAGTCTGCAGGACCTGATGTCAACCACACAGAGGAACCATACACAGCTCAACATGTAAGCCTATGGAGTCTTTTTTTATTTAACATTCTTATAGCTGATAGTACAGTATGTATTCTGAGTAGTTTTATTACCATGCAATGCAAAGTGCAGACAATCTCAGTTCACATTTTTATTTCTTCTGAGATTAGAACATGAAGTAATTAGTTTAGTGCTCCAATTCCAACATTCTATATTATGAAATATCTGTATCTATCCGTTTACTATTTTTGTTACAAAGGTCTCACTAGAACAAACTTAATTTGATCATTTCTTGTACAAAATCCTATAGTAAACACTGCAAAGAAGACTTACTTTACTTTTACTTACTTGTTTTGTGTTGCCTCAAGTAAAGCAATTCAAAAAGGATCTTTAATTCTGATGAAGGAATCTGCAACAAAAAATACCTCGTCAACAATGGAAGTTTGTAATTCCCCATTAGAAAAATAAAATATATATATACATATATTTTTCCTCAACATAGATCCTTCTTGACCCAAATGAGAGCGCCATGCTGGACACACTGCAGAGGAGCACGTGTGTCGGACAGCTGAGTGCCTTCGACATAGAGAAATACCTGAAGAAGACGGACGTGTCGGTCAACAGCGACGCCTCTGTGGCACACACTACCTTCGACCTGACTGGCTGGGCTGATAACCTCCGGAGCCTTCATCAGGCTGGATCTCCTGAGGAACAGGCCAGCACAGAGCAGCCGGTGGATGGGGAGTCTCAACAGAAGCCCACATGTACAAACACTGAGGACAGAAGAGCAGAGACCACATTAAACACTGGCACGGGTGCTGCTGTGTCCCTTTCAAATGCATCTTCTCCTCGTCATAAGCCCAAACAGAGCTCTATTCCCCGGCCTCGTAGGTCCGTGGGCTCGGGCCAATCTTCCACTCTCAAGGCCCCTGACGTCAAAATGCCAGAATGTGATAAATCCTCTTCTACTTCTTCTTTTGACACCAACACTTCCGGTTCGTCAGGTCGGACCCTCATGGAAAATGGTGTCAAGTCAGGAGAAGTGAACCCCCAAGCATCCGACAGTATCAAGTGTGCCTTAGAAACATCCCAAAAGAGTGACAAAAGCTGTGCCACCTCGCCTGGCCTGCAGAGAAGCTCCCCAGGCAGGAGGAAGGAGCAGACTAAAGGTTCCTCTCACAGACCCAGTCACAACATGGCTGCTCCACTACCTCGTAGCTCTGTGGAGAAACACGTCGGCTTCTCCTGTCAAAACACACAGCCTGCAATGCACACTGCATCTGGTGAGTACAAATCATGCCCTCTGATTCAAACAGCACATGTACCAGTTGTCTAGACAGTGGTCGATTTGATTCAAACAACATAAAAGGTGGAGTGAGTCAGTGTTTCCGGAGAATGCTTGATGTTGTGGTGAGAAAATCAAAGCAGAGTGATACGTGTGTAGTAGCAAAAGGTTTATTTTCAATCAATATAGCAAGAAAACTCCGCGGAGTGGTCACTAGTTCCAACACATGTGGTATGTTGCAAAGAGTGACCACGTTCCCTTAAAGTCATGGCATATTTAAGGACATTTGTCTCCCAGGAGGGATGCGTCTAACAGTAGCCCCTTTTACACAGCCAGTGAAAGCCGGGAATATGCCGGCCTTTCGGCCCTCCGCCCTGCTGTTTAAATGCGACAGTTGCGGAACGAGGGAAGAAAGGTGCGAGAGATTGTTCCGGGAATTTTACTACCTCGGGGGGGTAGTAAGATTCCCGACACAATCAGTTCCGCCTCTCTGTTTAAATGCTCCAGCTTGTTGTTGCGGAACAGGGGGGCGTTTGACGTTCCATAGCCTACGTTCTAAACATGCGACCATGTTAGCAGTTGAAGGACGTGTGTTTAACATTAATCACGGCGGCCTGATGTCCCGTAAAAATCATCAAATAAAAGGAACGGCGTATAATCTAGCTGATCATAAGGTCCGTTGCTCAATCCAAACCCCCGCGCTTCATTTTGCAGAGTGTATGAGTCTATTTCTGCCCAGGAGAAGTTGTACAATGGGAAAGCTAGGCTAGGCTAAGTAAGGGATAAAGTATAGCGAACGGGCCACAGAGCTACTGTTTTGCTAACACAACTCAAGACTCGCACACTCTACAAATAATAATTCTAATCGGCCAATATGTTTAACAAGAGCTCCATCTAGCTAACAAAGCATTATCCCCCAACATAAATAACACAATTCACGGAGAAAATTACTGCGGAACATTTACATTGCGGGCTGCAGCCTGAAGTTACTGTCTAACTGTCAATATGCAGCCAAACATACTCACGTCGTCTTGACTGGATTCCTGTCGGACATTAACCATGACTCCTGTGTTCCCTGCTCTCCTGATACATGCAAAGTCATGTTGAAAAAGTATTCCATTGTTTTCTGAACGAGTAGCAGCCCTGTTTGTAGACGTCTATCCATCAAAACTATGACGTAGATCCTTAGCAACGGTCATTATACCCTTGACAGCGGTCTGTCAATAAGGCCCTCTTACTGCAAGCTCCAGCACTTCTGCTCTCAATTCACCAGCCAGTGTTGTTGTTGTAAAGCAGCTGACCGGCGCGGCGCTAAATGTTTACGTCACACCTGACGCTGTTTACAAGCACCTCTTTCATTCCGGAACGCTGTGTAGAAGGAGCTACTGATGCGCCAGCAGGCCGGCGTTGCTTGGTTCTGTGTAAATAACACAGAAGCAAGCAAAGCCGGCATTTTGGAGTGATGTTGTTCCGTCAATATGCCGCAATCTCTGTGTAAAAGGGGCTAGTGAGTGACAGGCTGTTTTGCAGACAGTTCTAATATACATGCATTGTTATTGTAAAACATGGGAGGGGTCAGGTTGGTCTGAAACTGGGGAGACAGGTAGAGAGGCAGACAGGTTGAGATACAACAATGGCTTCAGTTCACCATAACTGCAATGCTCTCATTTGGTCAGTCATGTGAGGGGGAATGGTGGGGGGGGACAGTTTGAAGATGGCACAGGGGGAGTTCTGAGCATAGCAGTGGTTGACACTAACGGTTGCCCGCTTGCCCGGGGCAACTGAAAATAATGTTTGGGCAAGTTGAGATTGCTTCTTGGTTGCCCGGACGGGCAAGTGGATTTTAGAGGGTTTGTCTGTAGTCTAGGCTTATGTATTCATGTGTTTTACAGTCTGCAAAACATTTTTTTTCCGCTAACTCACACAAAATAGATCGGCTATATTCGCAATTGAGCAGCTGCGCGCGGCAGCCAGCAGCATCACGGTCGCTCTTTCGCACTCGATCTCTCTCTCTCACACACACACAGCCTGTGTGCGCGCAGTTTCGCTGTCTACGTTCCGAAAGCCGGCTCTATCCTACGGACCTGGTTCCGCTATATTCAAAACCCAGAAATAAATAACGTTTGATCTTATCGATACCCAGTACTCGAATTGAGGAGGGATGGGGGGGGATGGCATCCCCCCTTGGAAATAAAAATCGCAAAACCATCCCCCTTCTAAAACGGCCATCCCCCCTTCCCATCCCCCCTGTTATTTTATCAATGAATGTGGACATATTACCACTATTTCAACATTTAGTAACACCGGCGCATACGCTGCCAGCACTCCACTCTGCGCACTCGATTCCGGCGCTTGCCAGGGCAGGGGAAATGTAGGCTATTTAAATTTTTTCAGACAATTAAAAAATGTGTATATAATATACCACTACCATTCCAAGCTTCTGATTGGATGGGCACGGCGAAAGCCCGCCTCCAAAATCACCCATCGCATCACCACCTGCTTTCCTGTGGTCAACCGTCCATCATCACGTCCACAGAGCGCAGTCTCCCCTTTGTAAAGGCAGTTAGTAGGCTACTCGGCGACTTTTCTCACACGTTAATTTGTTCTTTCGGATAGTAAATGCTGTGCGCAAAAGCTCATTCACTTCCTACTTTATTCAAACCGATTTACACAACTTTTTGTTTAGCGTATCGCTTATTTAAGCCTGTAAACAAGCCTAGTGCTGCTTCCGCCTCCAACGATGCTGCTACTGCAACATCGGGGTCACTGTCCAACTCTCTCCCCCTCAGCAAGCGCTCCCCCAAAGCCTTCTCTTCTATCGCCTCAGGCTGCTACTGTAAATGTTTTCAGGTTGATGCAAGGGGCAAATTAAAAAAAGAAACTAAATGGCGATGTTTATAAAAACGTTTTGTTTTTATTCATGAAACATTTAGAAACAAAACAGCAAGAATTAAATCTCTCACACAGGAACAATCAAAGTCGATTGCACATTGTGTTCTACAGGTTTTATTTTTTTATTTCTTTTACATAAATTAGATTTTTCCCTCTTGCAATTTTACTAGTTTTGTCTGGAACATTCCTTAATATCAGTGTTTCTGACAGCAGAGTTAATTAATTGAGAGATACTGTCATCATAATTATCTATTATTTCCTAGGAAAATTAGAAAATTAAATATTTCTGCTTTTCATAGAAGGTGGCTGGTTGTTAAACTGATGGTAAACCCCCCATACAATATTGCCAACCTATTAGGCCTATTTGTATCAGCACAGCACCTGAATGGAGAGGCTGTTTAATCTTTGCATCTTCACTAAAGATTCAGAATATTACAATGGTTTACTGTTTGCACTATTATGTGAATAAGGGAGTATTGGCACCCCCCCACCCCATTTCAAGCACTGAATATGATATAACAATTATCTCTATCTGTGTTTTAAACAATAATCATAAGGGTACACCGTTGGTCTCCCATGCGCTGTCATCAGCACAAATGATCTGTCCCTAAATGTTAAATCCAATCCACCATCCCCCCTGATTTTTTTTTTACAACTCGAGTACTGTCGATACCGCTATGGAGTCCAGTAGGCTAGGTCACATTATATAATTTTAAATATCGAGTCAGGTCATCTTCATCTAATTAGGCCTACTTCAGCGTATTATTCCATCACTGGACCGCATCATGGACTGTAAAAGTGTTCTACCTTCGACTGTCTTGAAGAAACTCCTTCAACCCGCTCCGTCTCCAAAAAAAAAAAAACTCTTGTCTGCTGAGCCGCTGCCGCTGCAGACGGGCTCCGCACCGTCTCATCATTCATTCAATGCAGCGGTGATCAACAAACGAGAGACTGTAGCAAGTCCCGCAGTTAAAAAATCAGATAGTTTTTAAATCCATATTAAAATCGGCAGGATAAGAACTAGTTAGCTAAAATAAAATCACAAACGGCTCAAATGTGATGTGTTCAGGTCGGCTCAGTAAAATGATTATTAGGCAAAGGTCAATAAAATGACATCATGATGTGTTCAAATGTAAGAAATAAGAAATAAGAAGCTTGAATAATAGCCTACAGTTTGGGTAAAAAACTTGTTTTCCCAGCAATAAACTAAATAGTAGGCCTAAATATGGAATTATGACCTGCTTAAAGTCCTATCCTGAGCTCTGCTCATCTTATAAGCAATTAAAGCAATAATACCAGTTCTCTTTAAACAAAATAATAGAAAGGTATCGATAAAGATTTGGATTGTGGAGTCTTTATAATGGTATCAATATGAATAGAAATGAATGATCCCCCTCCTTACTTACAGTATAACTGGGCCATAGCTTTAACATGGTGGACTTTAATCATTTTATGGCACACGATCACTTTTTGGCACAATGTGACCGTTTTAAATAAGTAAAATTTTTCTGTGGAAGCTAACATTCAGCTTGACTCTGAGCTAGACTGAGTTTTCTGAGCCCCTGGGCAAGGTGCATGGCAAAAAGAGGCCCTTTCACGATGCTGCAGCAGGACCAAGCGCTTGGTGTAGTGTGATGTCATGATATATAGGCTTATATGAATTGTTGTTTGTTTTATGTGGCCAGGATGAGACTAGTAAGCAGTGTTTGCATTTAAGAGATAAGAGAAGCTAAAATGTATAATTCAATTAGCCTATACTGTATATATCATTGTTTAACAGTTTTCTTTGTTTTTTTTTGGGCAAGTGAACACAACATTCGGGCAAGTAAAACATTACCTGTACTTGCCCTATGGGCAAGTGTATTTGAAACCTTAGTGTCAACCCCTGCATAGTACAATAGGAGAGGTGTGGCCCGTCTGAGTGGTTTGTTGGATACGCTTACAATTAAACAACATTCAATATATTTCATTACACTTATAAGTCTATACAAGATACTAACAAATGTTTCCTATTGCATTAATAAGTATTCCAACATTTGAGTCCAGAGATATATCATATGCAAAATCTGCCACCACAATGTCAAGATTTTTTTTGTTGTTGTTGAAATCAGTCACCTGTGTGCACGTTGAAAAATAATCTGGTGTTAATAATGCACAGCATAGCCTCTGTAAACTTGTACAGTTGTGTTCAAAATAATAGCAGTGTGTTTAAAAAATTGAGTAAAGATCAAAATCCTAATAATAGCTTTTATTTCCAAACACGCAAATGCATTGGGGACATTGCACATTCAATTCCAACTCCAAATATGAAGAAACTTGTCAAATGTTTCTTCATCTTTACAGAAAGTGAAGAAAAAGGAATATCAGACTGTTCAAAAAAATAGCAGTGTCAGCATTTTTCTTTACAACTCAAACATTTACTGTATCAACTGAAAAATGCATGAAGATTTAGCTTTCCTATGAATCACTGAACTAATATTTAGTTGTATAACCTCTGTTTCTGAGAACTGCTTCACATCTGTGTTGCATGGAGTCGACCAATTTATGGCACCTGTGAACAGGTGTTTCAGCCCAGGACGATTGGACTACATTCAACAATTCCTCTGCATTTCTTGGTTTTGCTTCAAAAAAAGCATTTTTGATGTCACCACATAGGTTTTCTATTGGATTAAGGTCCAGGGATTGGGCTGGCCACTCCATAACGTTAATATTGTTGGTCTGGAACCAAGATCTTGTTCGCTTACTGGTGTGTTTGGGGTCGTTGACTTGTTGGAACACCCATTTCAAGGGCATTTCCTCTTCAGCATAAGGCAACATGACCTCTTCAAGTATTCTAATGTAACCAAACTGATCCATGATCCATGGTATGCGATGAATATACCCGACACCATAGTATGAGAAACATAGGGCCCTATGAAATCCGTTTTATTTTTTTCCAAATTCCGTTTTATTTTTTCACAAATTCCGTTTTTTCCGTTTTAATCTCATGACTTCCGTTTTTTTACAATTAACACTCATTTCGTCATCAGAACGAGTGTCTAATTATAGCTAACAAATAATATTCTAACAATTTAATCAGATATCAGGCTAAATTTAAAATACATCACAACATTGCACTGTTTTTTGTGCTTAAAAAAAACGAAAAAACAAATTTGTTGGGTATAGGCTATAACAGAAAATAAAGCCATTCATTTTGTGCTTCAAGTGAAACATTAAATATTATTTTTACATAAATAATAAAGTCCTTATAAACTTTTCAAGAAGCTGGACTAGAGTGAATATTGGACAGGCTTTATAGGTCCATGGCTTTCACCTGTGGGACAGCGCTTCACCTAACAGCTGGCTGCAACACCAACCTACAGTCTATTGTGCGACGGAGAGCTAGTTATCATTAGCATCAGCGTTAGCCGACATCACGGCAACAGCTGAATAATGTAACACATTACACAAGTTACACTACATGAAAACAACGGGCTGTAGACGCTAGAGTTATAATTGCGTGTAGGAAACATTGTTGAGACTGGAATTTCGTACCACAGCGGCCGTTCCATAATACAACACTCCCTTTAGCAATGGCTGAATATAAGACCTCCCTGTGCTGTGTATCTGCGGGAGCGAGTGGCATTAATAACTTAAAAACAGTAAACGTTTAACATGATTACGTGCTTTTAGATGCTTTAAATCATATGCCGAATTTATAAACAGACCATATTATTAACAATAAATTAAGCTATGTACATGTCAGAGTTACGTACATGGATACATTCATAAGTAAACATTGAATAGACAGATTTGTGAAAGGGGTTTGGCGCTGTGTGTTACATTAGCGATCCTGCAGCCAGGCTTTACTTTTCACGGCAGTAGTTTGGTCTTTAGATGTCGCAAAAACCAAAATTCCTCCCTAGTTCTGCTTTAATTTCAACCGTGTTGTTTCCCTTTGCCTTGGAAATTGAATTTCACCAAAATAATGGCGAATTCCGTGACATTCCGTGTTAAACAGTAGATTCCGTTTTAATTGCCCGATTCCGTGATTCCGTCCGTGTTTTCGTTATCGCGGAAATCATAGGGCCCTACATCCCCATAACATGATGTCTGGGCCACCATGCTTCACTGTCTTCAAAGTGTACCTAACTTGAATAGGGGCCGCAGACAGTTTGTCAGACGACCCCCAAACACTGAATTCAAGCCACGGTACATGTAAGATGAAGATGAAGAAACATTTGACAAATGTTTCTTCATATTTGGATTTGGAATAGAATGTGCAATGTCCCCAATGCATTTGCGTGTTTGGAAATAAAAGCTATGATAAGGATTTTGATCTTGCCTCACTTTTTTAAACACACTGCTATTATTTTGAACACAACTGTATGTACACCAGGGTATACAAACAAAGGGGACTTGTCGTTGATAGAAACATGCCTGTTTACAGAGCCTAGGCTGTGTACTAACTAGTGGTGGGCCGATAACGGCGTTAACGGCTGCGTTAACGCCAGACTCTTATCGGGCGATAAAAAAAATATCGCCGTTAATCTCTTAATTCCACCTCCTGTTCGGCTCAGGGGAGATGCTGTTCGCCGTCAGGGTGAACCCCCTTCCGCACGTGAAGGCTCGCTTCACGTGCGGGAAAGCTATAGTGTGAGCGGCCACAGCTTGTATTTTGGTCATATCTAACACTGGACTGCAGGCCTATATAAAAGTGTTGTACCTTTGCTTTCTTTGGGTTAAAAAAAACTCCATCAACTCAGTATCCGTCTAGTCCAAAAAAACTCTGTCAGCTGCTGCTGCAGACGGTGTGCAGACGTGCTCGGAGAATCGGCATCGGCGCATCAACAGTCATTCAATGCAGCGGCAGTAATCATACAACCGAACGGTGTAGAAAGTCCCGTCAGTTAAAAATAGTGATCCAGATTTTAAATCCATGTTAAAATCGGAAGGATATAAAGCTAGTTAGCTTAAAAAAAGTAGCAAACATGTCAACTGTGATGTGTTCAGGCCGGCTCAGTAATATGATTGATGTGTTCAAATGCAACACAAAAAAAAAGAAATTTGAGATTTTGGCGAAACTTGTTTTCCCAGCAAGATAAAATAGATAGTAAAGATGGAATGGAATTATGACCTGTTTAATGTCCTATCTAGAGCTATGATCATATCAGCAATTAAAGCAATAATACAAGTTCTATTTCAACAAAATAATAGAAAATTATCAATTTTGATATCAATAAAGACTTGGATCGTTAAGGAGTCTTGAAAATGGTATCAATATCAATACAAATTAACTCTCCTGTCATCTGAGAGAAATTAAGATGATTTAATTTTTTTAACCGTTAGTATTTACCGGTTAAAAATATTATCGGTTGACTGGTTTACCATGGACATCCCTTATACTGTATAAATGTATATCATACATTGTATGTTTTTTTTTGTGTTATCCCAGTTAAGTTTATTATTAATTTTTTATCATTTAATATTACTTTTAATAGTTCCGGGACGTTGGAGCAATAACCTGGTGTTTTGACACTTCAGTGTGCACTGTGAATTTGAAGTAATGTTCAGTTTTTGAATAAAGATGCAGCATTTACAAATGTTTATTTTTTTTATCCGATTCATCGATTAATCGAAAAAATAATCGACCGATTAATCGATTATTGAAATAATCGTTAGTTGCAGCCCTAAACAATTCATCGTTACCTCTTATGGCCTACAGTTCAAAGTTCATGTTTAACTGAATAAACAGTTTGTAAACACAAGTACATCTTGTTGAACATTATTTATTTTCATCACCAATTATCATAGTAGAACAGCTTCCTCAAGCAGTTTGTGATGCATGTTGGAAACAGGAGATGAGCCCCTGGTCTGATGCGCCACCTGGCTTGAGAAACACGTTCTCAAAGACTTACTTTGAGTCATTATTTAGGGAGCACACACATATTATGAATGAATTCAAATGAGCCATTTTAATCTAGATTAATCTAGATTAATTTCAAAATTAATCTAGATTAATCTAGATTAAAAAAATTAATCTATGCCCACCTCTAGTATTAACACTGGATTGTTTTTTCAGTGCACACACACAGTACAGTCAGGTAGCAGATTGTGAGGAGATGTTTACTGATTTGTTTTAAAGAAATGGCTGACTCCACCTTTTTAAGAGATCAGTAGTCAGCCAACATAATGTATGATTAGACAGTCTTGCCCAAATGAGCCTATTGGAGGGGACATGATGAACTGTGCATGTTAACCATGACTTTGCTTTTCAGAGCTGCCGGAGGGTTTCCCTGAGCCCTGTGCTGAGGAGACTCGTAACTTCAGACCATCCACCTCCCCTCTTACTCACTCCTCTCCAAGTCAGACCTCCATTCCAATTGATTGGTATGTATCACACATGGTCTCTGTAAATGAAGAGCCTTGAATATGAGTCATTATTAAGTAGTTATCTTTTCGTAGCTTCATATTTAGTTTAATTTGATCAAATATTCACCACAACATTTTTCTAAAACGCTATGTTGTCTACTGTGGTATCGTTTATTTTTGCTGTCATTCAGCTGATCCAATCTCACTGCAAACGCAGGACATTCGTATTTCGAGGCATGTTTCATTCATGACTTTGTTTCCATGTTCTCTTGATTTCCCAGTATGGCGTCACCTGAGTCGTCCAGTGGAAGTGTGACAGACAGGCGTGCAGCTCTTGAGCTGTCCCCTCGGTCTCCCTGCTCCAGCCCTAGCATCAGCAGGCTCACATACATCTCAATGAACGATAGCACTGTCATACCTACTCCTGAGAGGCAAAAGGTACGCTAGCATACAGTCAACTAGACCTAACCTGGGATGCAACCCAAATGGAAGTTTCATTTTATTATTGCATGAGATGAATGTTGCATAGCCAGCTCACAATCATGGGGGACAATATTGTCGAATTTTCCAATGCTGCACTTTGATAATGTTAGGCCTGCAAGTTTAACAGCATTATGGCCATTGTATTTGAAGAGTACATGGTTATAGTGATGTATTCAAGGTGGAGCAAGCGATTCTGCACAACGCTTTTAGTCAAAATCACTTTTTGAATATTACCTCACCATCCGCTACCTGTCTGTACTGTGTGTGTGCACTGAAAACAACTCCTGTGTTAATACATAGCCTAGGTTCTCTAAACTGGTATTTAAAACAAGGGTATATAGCTAAGCAGGCCCACTGTTACTCGCAACATGCCTTATGGCGCTTTTCCACCGCACATGTAGCTCGACTCGACTGAACTTGACTCAGTTCAACTTGGTTTGGTAGCAGCACGGGTCGTTTTCCACCGCAAATAGTACCTCCTGAACGTGGGCGGGGTTGTCGTAAGGGGCTGAAAGCCTACTCCGGAGCCAAGTAGCAAAGCAGAAATTACGAGCAGTTGTTGCACTATTAACTGAACCAACCGCCAAAAACACGAATGAAAAATGTTTAAGAAATACCCCCCTTGTATCTGTTTGCTAAAAGAAGTAGAAGAATATTGCTACGGGCCATTAAAAGGGATGGTTGGTATCCCGATGTGTGACTCTGCCACACAGTCAGCTGTAGGGATGTGTCACATACATCCCTATGCACGTAAACACGGACATGATAAAGTTGACTGTTTAGTGCTCGTTTCAGGATACGTGTTTTCAAATGCAAGCCGTGTCTCAGCCTGAATATTTTATTGAGGTAATCAGTTCAGTCCGAGGCTTGTAATGTAATCGCTCGCTATCATGTCTGTTCCAGCTGGCTACTATTCTATTTAGCCTAGCTGCTAGCTGCCCTACATGTCTCCTCTCGTATGTTAAAAGTAACTTCCCCAACAACCAACACTGGGTGAGCTTAGCGACTATATGGAAAAAAAAATCGGATCTGTGATGCAAATCAAATGAAAGAGAGCCAGAGTAGGCTGCACGCGGCGTAAATACACCCAAAAGTCCCGGAGAGTTGGGGAGAATAAACAACAGAATGAAGCCGGTATTCTCTGGCCAATCAGAAGCGTCGGCAGACGGCCGGCCACTGATTGGCCAGACAATAGTCTCTGGCCAATCAGTGGCCAGCCGTCTGCCGACGTCACCTTTTAGCATCGGCTCAGCTCGCTTGGAACCTAGAGCGAGGCGATACCAAAAAAGCAGCCGCTACCAGGTACCATGAAATTGCGGTGGAAACGCCAAAAATGCGAGTTGAGTCGAGTTGAGCTGATACCATGTGGTGGAAAAGCGCCATAAGACATTGAATTTATTTTTCTAGCACACACACAATGGACAGGTAGCGGATCATGAGGAGATATTGACTGATTTTGACAAAGTGGTTTTCACAGCAAGCATTCTCCAGAACTTCACCTTTTATTCATGTGTAATCAAGTGTGTATTAATTGTATGGGCTTCTTTTCCCCTCCACAGAATAACCACACCATGTCCCTAAGCACTACCATCGTCAGATTCAGTCCAACTCCCCCCGTGGACCAAGATGGCCAGACTAACCTGGATATTCTCGGCCCGCCAAAAAACCTGCAGCAGATGCAACCGCGGCATTCTCAAAGCCTGGACGCGCTACCTGCACAGCAGAGTAAAAGCCCGGAGCCCCCCCGTAGTGGCTCTGCCCTGAGCTGTACACGCAGCCACAGTGCATGTAACTACCACTGCTCTGGAGACAGGACCGGAGATCTCACTGGGAGTTACAGGAACCAACATCACCTCACTGAGTCCAATGTCAAACAGCTGACTAAAGTGGACTCTGCTTACTGCAGTAATGTGAACATTCAGCATAGTGGCAGCGCTGCAGCTCCTCACAGCTCCCAGCCGTGGGGAGCTAGCTCTGTGTCATCCTCAGTGTACGGCATGCCTCCGTCCTACTCGGCAGAGGCCCTTCACTATGTGCCCATCCCCAGCTTTAAGCCCCAGTGTGCTGGGCTGATGGACATGCCCCAGCAAGGAGACATGCAGTCCCTCCTGGCGGGGCGCTCTCTCTTCAACCCCCAGCTGGCTCAGCAGTACCTGGGACCTGAAGCCGCTTATCACGTGGGACCAACAGGCACTGGTCTCTACACTGTGTCCACTACAGGCATGTCTTTTCTCTTACAGAAGGCACTATTCCATTTCATGGTCTCTACTCTTCTCTACTGGCCTTTAGTATTCTGTCATTTTCTGGAAGTCGTTTTCCATTTTAAGATGGTAGTCATTATAGTAACGCGTTTTCTACTCTGCCTTCATCTGGGCCAATATTGTCACATTTTGTTTTTGGATTAAGTAACAGTCGGTCCTATACCACTCAGAGAAACATGCTGTATCGTATATGGCTGTCTTATTGATATATGTATTTTTCCAAGTTAATGGAGGGACAACAAGCTCAAACACTGCAGCAGTAGGTACCGGGTACTTTTACATAGCGGTAAAGCCGAAAAAGTAGAGTAGAGCCAGTACTAGGATGTGGAAGAGTGCCAATGGAGGACAGTGCTGAGCTATGTCTGACAAAGCAGAAACAGAAGAATATGGTCAAACAAGCAATGATGCAACATGATGGCTAAACTTGTGGAATCTACTTTTTGTTTTGTTGTTCAGGCATACCTAACAGTGATCTGACAGTGAGACATGTCCACAGCACATCAGGTCCTGCTGGGTCCCATCACCTCTCTAGACCTCATCAGAGCCAGCAGGACATGGGCATGATGGGGAAAGCCTTCAGTCAATACGGGCCAGAGCCACTGGGGACAGGTGGACTAGAGGAACCCCGAGGTAGCTGTGCTCTTGCTGTTTATATGACAGTACTCTTACCTTAGCCATTGGAATAGACTGTGCTGAGAAATGCTTTTTAACTGCAGTGAGATTAGACCATTATTACATCGTGTTTTGTTTATGCCCTTCTTCATTCCTCAACCAATCATATCCTGTCAGATAAGAGAGGGATAATCATTTCCCCACTTAAAGTCGTAAAATGCAAAAAGACAATTTAACTCTGACTGTTTAATTGCTGCAGTAAATTCTAGTGTCTTCACTTGCAATAGAATACATGACTTAGCTCTTATTGTCCATGGAGAGGCAGCATTACCCTGTATCAGCTCTTACTCAATCCACTTGTCATCCCCCAGGCCAAGTGGTGGTGCCAGAGGAAGTGCGCTTCCCTCACGCCTGCTGTGTGGGCATCGCCTCCCAGACCTCCCTCAGCCTGTTTAACCCCTCTGAGAGGTGGCAGCAGGTCTCAATCACTGTCAGCAGCCTGGCCATTGATGGAGAGAGGGTGAGTGGGGAGCACAGCACTGACTTATTTCATACAGTATCAAACTACAGAGAAAATGAAAAAAAGTCAAACCCTGCGTTCCAAATCACATTTTTACCACACTACATACTAAAGTACAAAAGAGTTTAAGTGCCACAGGAGAGAAGATAAGGGAGATTTATTTTCATTGTATCAAATGTCAATGATAAAGACGAATACTCCAAAATGCTATTGGAGTTAGTGGGGGCATTTATGTATTTTCAGCATACTACAATTGACTTGCTTGTATTGGGACATCCTAAATCATTTTCTGGCATACTAAATAGTAGGGCCCGACCGATATGGATTTGAGAGCTGATGCCGATTATTTTCAGAGGTCCCTACTAAATAGTAGGGAAGTATGGGTATTGGAATGCAGGGGAAATGTCAAGCAAGGGGCCAATTATAGTTTGTTGCTGTTGTAGTTGTTGGACAACTGATTGATCAAACCCTATTAAATGTCTGGCTAAAGCACAACACCAGGCTTCCCTCGGATCCTTAAGTATTAAAAGGAATTGCATTAGTTCATTTATTTTCTCTTTGATGCCACGCCCTTTTTAGGTGGACAGCTTGCCGTACCAGTGGCTGATGGTGAAGAACAAGACCATCATTGGACCAAAGAGTACGGAGGAGCAGAAGATGTTGTTCATCCCTCCTCAGGCTGGGGTCTACCAGTGTGTCCTCAGTGTCTGCTCCTGGCCTGCGTCGGCTGAGAACCAGGTGGCTGCCGGGGCCGGGATCTTTGCTAAGAGAGTGGTGCTGGTCGCCATAGCAGAGAATCCTGCACTAGAGGTGAGGAGGGCCTCCAGTTCAAAGCTCACACTCCTCCTAACCAAAAATAACCTCCTAACATTAGAAATATGGCAAAGTAAAACACTTGAGTGGTTATGATTTATTAAGAGAGACGGTTTCTCAGATAATGTCCCCCTGAACCTTGAATGAACTTAAAGACCTACTTCACCGGTGGAAATAGGAAGGTGTATTGAACTCTGAGATCCTACGTAGTATAAATGTGCAAACATTTTAGGAAACGGTTCATCCTAGCCTGAGAAAAGGCAGAAAGAGTGTTTTATGGTCTCACTGTCTAACACTACATTTTTCCATGCGTGACATCACACATGGGAGAATTTAGCGTTAGGAATCACAGGACAGCTGGGCCAAGGGAAGACTGAAGGAAGAAAAACCTCATTCATTATATTATAATAGCGATTATACAATGATAGAACGCCGGTTCCGTATGGGTGAAGTATTCCTTTAATCTTGTTCCATATTACCTAAAACAGGAACTGAAATTAACTCTGTTTCTCAGGTTGAAGTGAGCAAATCTGGCTGTCTGGATTTTGGAGACCTTTCAGCAGGCGGTGTCAAATCCCTTCCTCTCAAAGTGTTTAACAGGACCCATGCCACGGTGCCCATCCGTCTGGTCATCAGCGCTGTGAGTCTACATAGTACATTTCTTTCTCTCTTCTAAGATATTTTTTGGCATTTTTCATGCTTTATTGATAGTTTTGAAGAGACAGAGGTGAAATGGGGCAGAGAGGGGAGTGACATGCAGAGAACGACCGCGGGCGGGAATCGAACCCGGGTCTGCTGCTGGGCCCGTCCCGGGGGCGGGGGGGACGCCCTACCAACTGAGCTAAGGGCGCCCCAACATGGTACATTTCTACACACAACTTACAGACGGAACATATTTACAAACACAATATCTCAAACAAACCATTTGAGGGATTTTCTTTACATTTGGCACAACCTCACACTTGGACTCGAGGATGAACTGCTTATTGTAGATATCAAAGGTCAGGTCACTGTAACAACAATTCGTGTGAGCGCAATATTTTAAGAATGCATTGGGGGGATTTTTGTCTAATTTAGCAAAGGACAACGACGTCACGGTTCACTGTACATGAAAATAATTCTGTTGTGTAACCGTTTAGACATTTTTTAACGTTCACACCCCTATACCATATTGAAGCTTTTTAGGGGCTTTACCTTCTTTTAAAGCCACCACTGTACATTTCCCGTTCTGCAATGGTATGCCTCACGGACTCATTTAACTGCCAGGTGGTAGTTATAGTTATATTAAACAAACATTCAGTTATTTTAAAAGTCTTATTTTCTGTATTTTGACACATAGTGAGCATAATAAATATTATCTGAGTTGTTTTACATTTAATTTCTCCAGAACGCTACAGCTTGGCGATGCTTCACCTTCTCCAAGCATCCTGTCGCCATGACGTCTGAGACAACACAGCAGGCTGGACACATGACCCCGGTGTCGGCTCCCTCCGTGATGAATCACGTGATGCATGCCAGCTACGGGGAGGTTAGACCTGACAACGTCATAACAGCCATTTGCAGCTTCTCTGCCACTTAATCATTTTTCATGCTGCCTGTTTGTGTTTTTATAGTTTCTGCACAGCTTGCTGAGTTAATTGTGGTACTCGCCAAAATTAATTAAAATAAATTTTTTTTTAATCAATTTCTCCCACCTATTGAGCAATTAAGCTGGTTTTATTAGTCACATTGTTCCCTTCTTTGTTTCAGAATCCACAGAGCTTCATTGTCTGGGTCCACTTCAGAGCCCCTCAGAAGTACACAGAGTCATCAGGTAATCAACCTAGATCGAATACTTAAAGAGCACTTTAGAGATTTGAATTGTTGGGATATGCTGACTATTTCATATGTTAAAGGTGCTCCGAGGAACTTTCAATTTTTGTTCATTCTTGCGTCCCCTTTGGACAAAGCGGTAGTGCTTTTACTACCCCAGTTTATGATGATTTATGAGAGGAAAAATTAGACTGTTTTTCAGAAATATTTAAAAGTTCCTCGTAGCACCTTTTTAATAATCTAAACATATTACATTAAAAAATCACAGAACAAACCTCAGTCATTTTTCTGTGATCCTAACACTCAGTGGTTGTGTATGTCAGGAGAGCTTGGTCTGGCTGATGAGTACAGTGCCCGGGTAGACATCGAGGTGGACTCTCCTGGAGCAGGTCATGTGATCACCAGTATTCCCCTCAGGGCCAGGTCTGGAACAGCCAGGGTCCATGCTCCTAAAGACCTGCAGGTACCTAAACTCACCCTTTTAGTTCACGGGTGATAGCATACACTGTGTAAACGCCTTCATTGCAATATGTCTTGTAACAAGTCTACATAGCATTGAGATAGAGCAGCTTGCCTTGCAATCAAATGTAATTGCAAATCATTATACCAGCACAAGGTATACATAAAGAGAATGATTTGATAATTAAAGATCTCATTCATTGACTTATATTGTTATCAATCTGCAGATTAGAATCAGACTTAGTTTCATATTATGTAATATAAAAAAAAACTGAGAAAGTAAATAGCTAGATGAATCATGAATGGATTAAGTTTTATTTGATAAAATGTGGCATGAAACTGGCTTTTTTCTCATCAGGTTTTATGCCTTGAACTTTTCTTGACCTTTTTATGCGTGGCACTCAGCAGCTTTGTGTGCTTCCTCTGTCTAGACTGTGAGCCTGTCTGCTCCGCTGGGTAAATCCACTCAACAGATGCTGCCATTAAAGAATGCAGGAAACATTGATGTGCAGCTGAAACTCAAGGTAATTCTGAGCTTTTTTACTTTTCTTATTAGCTGGGGGGGGGGGGGGGGGGTTGGCTAAGTCACTGTGACATTTTGGGGCTCTGACTGTGTCACACACAAGAGGAATTAATTTGATATTTTTTTACTCTTGTTCTGGTTTTCTCCACTTTTTTTTACTTATCTTGCTCGCACTTTGCCTCACCTTACCCCATTTCTGTAATCCACCTCTTTCTTCCTTTGCTGTTCTGTTCTTTCTTTTGCCCTCTTCTCCTCCCTTCCTCTCTTCCATAATTCCTGTGTATAGCGCAGTGACGCTGAGGACAACTTCTCCGTGGCGCCTGAAGAGCTGTCCCTGAGTGTGGGAGAGGAGCAAAGCATCACAGTCACTTTCAAAGCACACGGCAGCAAGAGATATCGAGAAAGGTAAAGCAAACTTCCATTTGCTTTTGATGTGCTGTTGGTTTTTGTCCTGTAACCATATTATTTCAATGAGAAACCACAGTTGAATTCAATTCAGTTAGTTTAAGAAGGGGACAGTGCAAATTAATAAAACTTATGATCATACATGGGTTAAATATGCAAGAATTAGCAAAAAGACTGTCATCTGTATATCCTCAAATATGTTATACAGCTCTGGAAAAAAAATGAAGAGACCATTCCAAATGTTCATTGTCTCTCGTTTTACTATTTATAGTTTTATGTTTGAGTAGAATGAACATTTTGAATTTATTCTACAAACCACAGACAACATTTCTACCAAATTCGCCCCAAAAATATTGTCATTGTCAAGAGCATTTCCATTAAGTAATGCAGAGATGAAGATGGAGGAAAAATACAGACTGGTCTCTTCATTTTTTCCGGCGCTGTATGTTCAGTGGGAATCTCAACTGTCTTCTGTGGATGAACCTGGCTGTGCTTGTTGTGTTTGCAGCCTCCTCACCATCTTAGTGCTGCCATCAGGTCCTCAGTATGAGGTCACCCTGAAAGGAGAGGTTGCCCCAAAGGATTGTGGGAAAGCTAGCGTTCCCTTCGCTGCTGTCCAGTGTCCCGGTGCGGCCGGCGATGTTCCACCAATCCTCTCTAACAAACAGTTCGTAGCCTGGGGAGGGGTCACTCTGGGACGAGCTGTGTAAGCAACTTTTTCCAATTTTTTCATTCATTTCACAGTTACTTGGTCACAGAGAAAAAACATTTTATAGGTATCAATTATTCATTGGAACCTAATCAATAAAAACACCAAGGCCCAGTGTTCCACCTTTTTATTCTATTAAAGCTTGTATAATGTCATGCATGAGAAGGGACAGAGTGTGTCTGCAGGGAGAGCTTTTTCCTCAGAAGCTATTTCAATGTAATACACAATTTATTTACACTCATTGAGGGGGGGGGGGGGGCAAAGCACAGATGACAGTAAGAAAACCAAAGCCTGCATGAGATGGAGGCATTAAGGGATCCTATTTCGACTATGCCATTTCACCTATCTTTTGAGATTAAGTTTGACACAGAATTCCTGGACAGTGACTGTTATCACATAACCAACAGCTGCCATTGTTTTCTTTAGCCAACAGAAGCTGGTTCTAAGGAACAACTCGACCAGCACGCCACAGCAGCTACGGCTGCTTATCCGTGGTCAAGACCAGGACTGTTTCCAGGTAGATAGCATTACATACAAAACTGAATGTGAAAAAAAAATAGATGATTTGTTTAACAGAGTATCCTCACATCCTGTCTTAGTGTGTTGACATCCTGCTTGGACTCACCTGCTTTCTTTTATTTCCTCATTGCTTTGTGTTTGTTCATCAACATTCCACTGCAAGTGTTTGTTCTGGGGGAAAAATGTGATTTGGAAAAAAAAAGAAAAAACTATTTTGGTAGCATGAATAAAAAAACGGAGAGATTATGCTTCAGTTGAATACATTAATTTGGCATTAAAGGTGTACTCCACCGATTTTAGAACCGCGCTTCAATAACATTGGTTCACCCATGATGGACTGTTACAAAGCAGTAACAATAATCATACATGCGGTATAAGACATTGCCTTTTTTAAATCTATGCACCTTTCTTTGTTAAAAATCTTGGCACCACCATTATCCACAATGCAACTCTCTCTGAAAATCTTATCTCTCATGCTATTAGAAGCAGAGATGAGTGTGGTGCAGAGGTCTGATAACCTGCCTTTCCAAATCCACACATCCAGATTGGTTTTCATTTTCAACCTTTTGCGTCTTCAGTCCTACTGTCTCAAGTTACATCACTTACAACGTATCAGACTTCACACATAAGCCATGGAATTCTACCTTAAGGGTTCTAATCTCGTGACCCTTACACCTGACATTCTGTAATTTTACATCTAAAAAACCCATAAATGTTATAAACCCATAACAGATGATTTCATCAATCTCTTAATGAATGTCTATACTGTTGAAATGTGACGTGACATCAAGTTGTTTGTCCCTCAGCTCCAGAGCATGTTCAGTGTTGAGGAGCGTCTGACGCGCCATGGGGAGCTGTCCATCCGTCCCAGAGAAGATGTGACGGTCCACCTGCTCTTTGCCCCCACCAGAGTGGCCTGCATGCTGGCCAAGCTGGAGATCAAGCAGTCTGGAGTCCGCCCTTCACAGCCAGGGGTCAAATTCACTGTGAGGATGGGACAGTTTTACTGCTGCCTTGCTCTGAGGCTTCCTTCCCTGTGTTATCACTCTGTATTACTATATCCTGTTCCCCTATCTTTCCTTCCTTATCCATGTTTTAATATTTTCTGTGAAAAGACGGGGGCTGGGGCTGGGCGATGAATCGATGTACCTTCAAAATTTGAAGTAATTTGTTAGGACAATGTTCAAAAATGAAAATTGCAAAACTACATTTTCCCTTCAACTACGCCTGGGTAAATATGGCAGTCCATGGCTCTCTCTAGGCTCTATGACACAGGATAGAGGAACCTTTTATAGGTGAAGCTTGGTGAAGGTTAGCAGCATTGCACTTCAATAATCACAATATTAATTTTTAAGTTTTTTGTTTGTTCAAGAGGAACCTTATTTAAAAAGGTTTAGTTTGGTTAAAGCTAGGTTTGGCACTGTATTCCTTATAGGGACATTGATGTTTGTTTGGTAATTTTCTTTTGTAGTTTAAAAAAAAAACTCTTAAAATTGAATGGGGCCAGGGCTATAACAGTGGCTATGTTTTTTTTATTTGGTTGTCATATTTTCCCCATCCTTTAGATTCCACTGTCGGGCTATGGTGGGACCAGTAACATCATCCTGGAGGACCAGAGGAAGCAGGCAGACGGCTATGTGGCTACGCTAAACAACATCGCTGTGGGCAGAGTCAGCAAAGTGTGTCTGTGTGTGAGGAACACAGGCTCCAGGGCCGCTTACATTAAAGCTGTGGCCTTCTCCGATGTACAGACCAGATCAGTGATGGAACCGTCTGTCATCAGCCTCGCCCCGTCACAGTTTGTCTTAAAGGAAAGGACGCAAGAGGTAGGAGACTGGATTCCCTACGCGCTCTAGTTAGAGGTGCACTTTGTCATGTCATTTCGAGGTGTGTCAAAGAAGTGGACATTTTCTACAGGTATATTCACATATCTGTAAAACAAACTGTCTTTAAAGCAAAATGTAATCCCTGAAACACCGTTTGACGTTAGAAAGCTACCTTTTTAAAGTTGCTGTTTCACTGTTGTTGTTTACATCATCAGGGCCCAAAGTTTTGTTAACTAGACCTACGTTTGGTTCCAGGTGCCTTCCAAAATATTTAGTTTTAATTTACGATTAATTCAATACTAAGATTTAATCGTAGAGCAAATATGCTTTGTAAACTACCTGACGGCTCTGCAAATGTAAACGATTCCCCCTCATTTGAAACTGCATAGTGCACTTTTTTTTTTTTTTAAGATATTTTTTGGCATTTTTATGCTTTATTGATAGTGTAGAGACAGAGTTGAAATGGGGCAGAGAGGGGAGTGACATGCAGAGGATGACCGCGGGCTGGAATCGAACCCGGGTCCGCTGCTGGCCGAGGCCCATGGAGGGGACGCCTTACCAACTGAGCTAAAGGCGCCCCCATATAGTGTACCTTTTTTAAGGAAAAGAAATGTCTTGACTACCCTTGATTTTCTTAATTCTCATAGTTTGTGGTTCTCTTTTTAATTAACCCATTGATGATTATTGCAATCTAGGATGCATGTCCTTAATGCCTGAGGGTTTTCTGAAAAAATAGTACGAATTGTCAAGTCTACCAAAACCTTAATATCTAAGCCTGCGTAGCACATAGAAACATGAAATAAAATACATTTAAAAGTTAAGCTTCACAGGTTTTATTTAAACATGCTCCCTTAGCGCTTACAAACCAACACATTTTTCTAAAAATCGTCAAAATTAGATGGGGGAGAAAAAAAAAGAATAAATAATATAAAATATTTAAAAATAATGTGCTAAATGAGGTTATAATCCTGCTTCCTTTTAGCATGGATAGTAGTGACTGAGTGTGCAGTGGAGGGATAAAGATAGATAGATATAGGAAGGAGAAGATCGCTTTATTTTATTATTTAGTTCAGTTATCACTGGCACCATAAATCCGACTTCCCAGTACAACTGGAACGCAGACTGACTCCCGCTGTCGGGAGCCGATCAGCTGGTCCAAACGGCTGTATACCACGGAGATGAAAACGAAACTGAAACTTAACTATCGCCTGGCTGGGCTGAATTTGAGTTGGAGCAGCAAAATATAGCCTAAATTCATAAATATTGTTATTAAATATATGCAATGTGTTGTGTGATTTTCGTCAGTAGCCTATAGTAGACCTAGATTCTGCGCTCCGAACGCCACTAACTGTTCTGTAATACACTGTCGCCGACACTGCTGGCGTATTTTTTTTATTATTATTTTCTATTTATTTATTTTTAAGTTTTTTGATTGGCGTGATTTTCGGCAAACCACACAACTTTTGGGTGGTCACGTGGTCTTAAAAAATCAACATAACCCACCTCATGTGTATTTGAACCAGTGACGGTGCATTCTATGTTGTGCACGCCATGAAAATTAGATAAAGTAACAATGCTGCGTCACGCAGCATCAGGCAGGAAAGACAATGTGACATCGCGCAGCAGCCGTCATCAATGGGTTAAATGTTTTAGTTAAATGCTCATTCCTGTTGGTCCCTGTATTGTATATGCTGCAGTATGATGTTATTTCTAATGTTTATGTGTGTTTTTAGGTGATCACTGTGTTAATGAAATCCACCCAAAGGGAACAGACCATATGCCAGTCCGCCAATGCCCTGCTGGCTACCGTTTGTCTGTTTTGTGGAGATGAGGTCTCCAGGCAACAGTATAGGAGGTGAGAGCTTCCAACACTTAGTTTAGTCTATTTGTTGTTTTGATAATAAAGTAGAACTATTTGCAGGTATGGGAGTTAGTGGTGGTTAGATGGCAAATACATCTGAATTATCCTCGGTAAAGGTTTAATACAAAGCTCTGAATTTCCTGTGTTAAAATAATAAATTATTGGAATCTCTCCGGATATCTGTGTCACTTTGCCTAGCATGAAAGCACTATTTTGTTCAGTAATGGCAAATGTAAATTTAGTAAACTGCTGTGTAAAGAAAACAGTATGCAGTATGCACAGCCATACAGCAGTGTGTAATCAGTAAGAACAAAACAAAGAAATTGAGACTATACAATACAATTATAATTTCTTTAGTTTATTTGCACATTTTGAAAATATATATATTGTTCATAGGCAGCTTTGTTAATAAGCACAAAGCAGTAATTTGCTCCTGCCTATATGCTCCTAGCCTACATTTGTGTGCTGAACTATAGTCTCAAACACCCACACATTGTTTCTCAATCATTAAAAGTGTTGACAGCCTTTATAGATTCAAGTTCAGAGAGTTGTGCCTTTTGTAAGATGAGCTGTTTTTGTGTCTGTGTTTTGTTTCTTCCAGATTGCTTCAGAGCAAACCAGATGCTGCGCGGAAGGCTCTGTCTGACAACAGTCTGCTGAGAAACATTGACTTCAGTGAGAAGTTCCTGGGTGAAGAACATGTTACAGAGAGTAAGATGTTTTATTACAATGTTTCTTCAAATGGAAATTCTGCTACTCTATTGCTGATTAGTTGACTGAAATTGAATTTGAAAAACAAATTCAACAAAAAAAATATATATATATCGACTTTCGTAGCTCTAACTAGTGATTTTTGCCTGTTCTGCAGCCTACGACCTGCCCCAACGGCCCAATGAGGCTCACATCTTCTATGGGAACATGAGTAAGACAGTGGTGTCGGTGCTGGGGAGTGTGAAGAGTGCAGACTGTGAGCAGGGCGACCACTCTGAGCTGCTGCTGCCCTCTGTCAGACATGATTCAGAGGCCGACAGGTAATGTCACACATATTTCCATCACGCGGATAAACACTAGGACCTGGTTTATCTTAAAGCTCCCATATTATACACTTTTCGGTACTATTATACACCATATTATATGGTCTTAGTGGTCCCTAATACGTTTTTCTTTAATTGTTTGCTGAAAAAAACTTTCAGATAATTTATTGTACTATGCTGATGTTCAGCTAATCTCACAATGGCCTATTTTTTTAAAAGAGCTGCAGCTCCCCTCGTAAATATACAATCTTTGAGCTCCCCCCGCCCCCTGTCCGGAAGCGAAGCCAGATACGCCTCGCCCTCTGTCTGTCGGGGCCGTGGACCAATAAGAAATAGGGGTGTGGGCTGCACAGTGGAAGCTTCTGGCTTTCCAGTTTGTGAGGTCAGAAACGAGGAGAATTCTGACTGGAGTATATTGGGGGGGAGGGGTGGGGGTTTCAGAAAGGGGGAGAGTGAGAAAAGGAGAGATTGTTATTTTTTTAAATATTTTGGCAGCCTCTAGGCACACCGTGGACCCATGGATATGTTAGAACACATTTAAAAAGTGCATTTAGCATAATATGTGACCTTTAATGCAATACAACACAACAGATACATTCAACACAAACACAGATGTACAATATACATTATTTAATGTCATAAATTATTAATATTATAATGCATTTAGGTCGTACATGTATCCCACTGATTTGAAAAATATATGAAATATATTTCCTCATACAGTATATCTTTCAAATACAGCACTGTGATGAAAGTTGAATGTACAATAAAATCATTTTAGCATGACTTTCGGTTGGACCCTAATAACATAACGCCCACTTTCAAAGGTTTAAATGATTCAAAAGTTATGTGATGTGATTAAGGCGTTGAAGATTTGACTAGACAGAAATGGATCTTTTTTTTGGGGTAAGAAAGGTTCCGGGAACTATAGTTTAGAGCCCTTTACTTTGTAACTATAATGCTTTCTGTAACTGAACAAAATGAATAGTTCTCTAATGCTGTTGTGTTTTTTTTTCAGTGGTTTGCCAAATAGCAATGTGTTTCTTGATGTGCTGCCAGTCAAAGGTCCCCAAGGTCCAACTCTGAGAGTGACAGAGCCCTCCTTAAAGGTACATTAAGCCTTTCTATTGGACTTCTGTCTCTTCTCCTGTTGATGACGTTGGTACTGTTTCAACTGGATGAGATGTAAACAATTCTTTCACTGCATTTGACATACATAAGTATTCATTTTTTCAATGCACAATGTCACCCCTCTCTTTTCAGGCTTCAGAGCCAATACACAGGCATTCTGAGGCGTGGACCATCCATCCAGAACAGCTTGTCCTCTCAGCTCCCACCATCAGTGAGTAGAGTACAGATTTCAAAAGCTTATTATTAGGTGAGCTATCGTCCCCTTAGCTTTGAGTTGAGTATGGTTGGTAAAGCAATCACCTCCAAACCATACGAATGACTCTGTGATGTAATCTGACATAAGTAGCCATCAATCCACATGTTGTTGTTGTTGTTGTTTTTAGATGGTACAGCCTCCACCAGTCAGGTTCAGATCCGGAACAATACATCCAGAGAACTGAGCTTTGATTTGTCCTGGCCCGCCCACTGCCTCACCATCACGCCTCAGCATGGAGTGATCGAGCCTCAGTAAGAACACTGGCTTTCATTACATGAAATATACAGTCATATGAAAAAGTTTGGGAACCCCTCTCAGCCGGCATTATAATTGACTCTGCTTTCACAAAAAAAATATAAAAGTGGTATGTCTTTAATTTACCAGGAACAGTTAAGTACTGGGATGTTTTCCAAACAAAGATTTTTTGAAAAGCAGTATTTGGTTGTATGAAATAAAATAAAATGTGAAAAACTGGCTGTGCAAAAATATGGGTACCCTTGTGGTTTTGTTGATTTTAATGCCTGTAACAGCATGTAAAACTGATGACTTTAAACACAAAGTTGGTTGGATTATGTTGTTAAGCCTTGAACCTCATATAATTGTCTGTTTAATCATGAGAAAATGTATTTTAGGTGCCTAAATGCAAGTTGCACTTCTCTTTGACTCTCTGCTGAAGTGAGACAGAATGGGATCATCAAAACAGCTCCCAAAAGATCTGAAAAACAAAGATTGTTCATTGTCATGGTTTAGGGGAAGGCTACAAGAAGCTTTCCCAAAGGTTTCAATTGTCAATTTCGACTGTAGGGAACGTTGTCAGGAAATGGAAGGACACAGGCATAGTGGCAGTTAAACCCAGGCATGGCAGACCAAGAAAAAAACAGGAGCGGCATAGGTGGAGGATTGTGAGAATGGTTGCACACAACCCACAGATCACCTCCAAAGGCCTGCAAGAACATATGGCTGCAGATGGTGCATCTGTACATCGTTCAACAATTCAGCGCAATTTGCACCAAAACATCTGCTTTTTATAAAGACCAAATAACTTAATTTTTGTCTCATCAGTCCAAAGCATTTTCTTCCAATATGAAGCTGGCTTGTCTAAATGAGCTTTTGCATACTCCATGCAACTGTATCTGTGGCGTGGGCGCAGAAAGGGCTTCCTTCTCATCACCCGGCCATACAGATGATTTGGTGCAAATTGCACTGAATTGTAGAACCATGTACAGATACACAATCTGCAGCCAGATGTTCTTGCAGGTCTTTGGAGGTGATCTTTGGGTTGTGTGCAACCATTCTCACAATCCGCCGCATATGCCGCTCTTGTACTTTTCTTGGTCTGCTAGACCTGGGTTTAACTGCAACTGTGCCTGTGTCTTTCCATTCCCTGACAACGTTCCTTACAGTAGAAATTGACAATTGAAACCTTTGGGAAAGCTTCTTGTAGCCTTCCCCTAAACCATGACAATGAATAATCTTTGTTTTTAAGATCTTTTGGGAGCTGTTTTGATGATCCCATTCTGTCTCACTTCAGCAGAGAGTCAAAGAGAAGTGCAACTTGCATTTAGGCACCTAAAATACATTTTCTCATGATTAAACAGACAATTCTATGAGGTTCAAGGCTTAACAACATAATCCAACCAACTTTGTGTTTAAAATCATCAGTTTTACATGCTGTTACAGGCATTAAAATCAACAAAACCACAAGGGTTCCCATATTTTTGCACAGCCAGTTTTTCACATTTTATTTTATTTCATACAACCAAATACTGCTTTTCAAAAAATCTTTGTTTGGAAAACATCCCAGTACTTAGCTGTTCCTGGTAAATTAAAGACATACCACTTTTATATTTTTTTTTGTGAAAGCAGAGTCAATTATAATGCCGGCTGAGAGGGGTTCCCAAACTTTTTCATATGATTGTATAAGCTGCATTTCCACCACAGGAACTAGATCCCACAACAAGGAACCTTTGCAGGAACTATGCGTCTTTCCACCGCAGGAACTAGGGTCTAAACTGTAGTTCCTGGAACTATGATTACCCCAGAAAAAGATCCTGCTTGGGGGGTAGGACTTTGTAAAGATTCAGGAACCTCTGGGGCGAGGGTCATTTCCTGGTTTGAATTTACTCCTGCTAGTTTTGGTGGAAATGCGGCTTTTGCTGAGTTTATGGGTTATATGCTTGCCGGATGTCTTTCTGTTTATTTTTCTTGTTTAATTGTTGTGTTACACATACACAAATCATTTACATGTATGAATAATTACATCCAAGATGTGTGTCATAGTAGATTCACTATATTGCTAATTACATGAAAATAATCCTGACGTGGTTTGTGAATATATTTGAATTTGATCATTCCACTTGTGTCTAATTTCTTGATTATTGTTAACCAAGGTGCCACCTGCAGATTCTGATCAGCCCAAACCCTTCACTAGCAACCAAATCCTCCCTGCTGCCATGGAGTGGACAGATCTATGTCCAGTGTGACAGTCAACAGAAGGTATGGAACACAAGACACATTGAGCTTTTCAATCTTCAAGACAAGTCAATCATTGATGTTGTCTTGTGTTGTAAGTACTCACTGAGTATGTTAACTGTGACGTCTGCTTCAGTTGATCAAGGTTCAGATTCGTCGTGATCTGGCTCTGGATGTGTCTGCTGCCCCGGCTGACAGCACTCTGTCAGCCCTGCCCCCCCAGGCAGCCACCCCAGTGCTACCAGTGTCCAGGCTCCAAGCCACCAAGCCTTCTCTACTGCCACAAACCCCAGAGACACCTCCAGCTCTGCTGGAGATCAGCAACAAGACTGTCATGTTCCCATCCACTCCCTCAGGGGAAACATCAGGTATGGAGGGCACAACCTGCCGTCTTTCTCTTTGGATCTAAAGCCCCTTTTACACTGGCCAAAAAACCTGCTTAATCCTGCTAACATCGGGCTTTTGTCAGCGGTGTGAATGTAGGGTTTGCTTTTGGATAATAACAGCAGCGCTACTCGTCTGTGGGTGTGCATTCAACTGATGATGCACCGCCCTCTGGGGCTAATGGGAATGTATTGACCACAGAGTGTAGCCTACCGTTGATCAACTGTTTGTTAGCCTTAATTAAAACATACATTCAAAATGACACGCCGCCCTGAGATGATACAGGGTACAGTACAGCAGCATATTGTGAGGTTGGAACATTATGAAGATGATGTTCTAGAAGCCTAAGTTTAGGTGAAAAATGGCTGTGTTCCCCTTCAGACTGTCAGTGTTATAAGTCACAGTCAGTAGACAGCACACTGTGTCCCTGTGGGAGACTGAACCTCTCTGTGTCTCCTCTGCCTCAGAGTCCCAGCTGGAGGTGCAGAATGGGGACCAGGAAGTGAGGTGGTACCTGTCATCGTTTGCTCCTCCATATGTCAAGGTACTTCTTTCTTTATTCTTCTGTCGTTCCTGTTTCCTCTCTGTATTATCCTTCCTTTGGGAACACATTGTTTTCTATTGAAGTTTTCTTTCCTTTTTTTCCCCAACTCTTTTTATTGGGGTTTTCAAAGTTAAAGATAAAAACATGGAGGTGAGAATATATATTTTTTTGATCCAAACATATAGAAACATTGCAAGGGAGTCAGATAGGTCTACCATGCTCTTTAAATGTATATTTAAACTATAGGCTAGTTATGGGAAAGAGTTGGTGCATTGTTCTTTTTGTTTAGTTTGTATTATTTTGTAAGTATAACTAAATCATTTCCCTTTGTTTCATCATGGCTCACTTTGCTATTTAATTTATTCTGTAAGTTCACACTAATGTCCTTTTTGTCTGGTTGGCCGTGGTGTCATGACAGATAGCAGTGACTCAGGTCTTAACTGTCCCTTGTCTCTCTCCTCAGGGAGTGGACAGCACAGGAGATGTGTACCGGGCCACCTACACTGCTTTCAGATGCTCCAGGGTCTCAGGCACTCTGGGGGAGCAGGAGAAGATGCAGGTACACAGCCACATCCACACAAGAACATGTCAGGAATATTCAGAGCAAATCACTTTTAAAGGGATGAGGTATTTACCGCAAATGTTTAGGGCAAAAATCTGTCTTGTGATACTTTTCATTCCTAGCTGAGAAGGAGCAACACTAACCCATGCTCCATTGATGAGTTGTGTTCACTAGGTAAAGTGTAGACTATCACATTGACATTTTTTTCATGGTCAGAATTTATACAAATATATTAGAGGTGGGCATAGATTAATTTTTTTAATCTAGATTAATCTAGATTAATTTTGGAATTAATCTAGATTAATCTAGATTAAAATGGCTCATTTGAATTCATTCATAATATGTGTGTGCTCCCTAAATAATGACTCAAAGTAAGTCTTTGAGAACGTGTTTCTCAAGCCAGGTGGCTTTCATTTCGTCATCAGAACGAGTGTCTAATTATTGCGAACAAATAATATTCTAACAATTTAATCAGATATAAGGCTAAAAATCACAACATTGCACTGTTTTTTGTGCTTAAAAAAAACGAAAAAACTAATTTGTTGGGTAGGCTATAGGCTATAACAGAAAATAAAGCCATTACTTTTGTGCTTCAAGTGAAACATTAAATATAATTTTTACATAAATAATAAAGTCCTTATAAACTTTTCAAGAAGCTGGACTAGAGTGAATATTGGACAGGCTTTATAGGTCCATGGCTTTTACCTGTGGGACAGCGCTTCACCTAACAGCTGGCTGCAACACCAACCTACAGTCTATTGTGCGACGGAGAGCTAGTTATCATTATCATCAGCGTTAGCCGACATCACGGCAACAGCTGAATAATGTAACACATTACACAAGTTACACTACATGAAAACAACGGGCTGTAGACGCTAGAGTTATAATTTCGTGTAGGAAACATTGTTGAGACTGGAATTTCGTACCACAGCGGCCGTTCCATAATACAGCACTCCCTTTAGCAATGGCTGAATATAAGACCTCCCTCTGCTGTGTATCTGCGGGAGCGAGTTTTTAATAACTTAAAAACAGTAAACGTTTAACATGATTACGGGTGTTTAGATGCTTTAATCATATGCCGAATTTATAAACAGACCATATTATTAACAATAAATTAAGTTATGTACATGTCAGAGTTACGTACATGGATACATTCATAAGTAAACATTGAATAGACAGATTTGTGAAGGGGGTTTGGCGCTGAGTGTTACATTAGCGATCCTGCAGCCAGGTGGTGTGTGTCGTGGGCAAGTGATGGAGAGAGAGAGCGGCGGGTGTCTGAGAGAAGCTTCGCTCCTGCAATAAAGGCTCCTCAAGTGTCAACAACGGCCCCCGGCTATTATTACCCGACCAGAGAACACACGGAAGGGGGTTCACCCTGACGGCGAACAGCCATCGGCCCTGGAGGGAACCATCTCCCCTGAGCCGAACAGGAGGTGGAATAAGAGATTAACGGCGATATTTTTTTTTATCGCCGATAAGAGTTTTGCGTTAACGCAGCACGTTAACGCCGATAACGGCCCACCACTAAAATATATACAACCAATGTCTAGATGACAAGTCCTCAGTGAACACATACCAGTATATGATTAAGTATCTTTACATATTTCATTTGTGGAGGTGAGCGCTGTTCCACACATAGCTGAATCAAATTACTTTTTTTTTCACAGTATTGTACTTCAAAAAATATTTGTTTCTTACATGACATGGTAAGACATAGACTATTCAAAAGGCAGTTTGACTTGCCATAAATTAAAAAATAATGTAGGTGTAGCAGTAAGCCATGTCAAGAGGATGGGGTATGGCCAATACCATGGCCCTGGAAGTAGTGCATCATTTCCATTATTATAACTGACCAGTCTAAATGTCCATGTGAGAGAAGGCTTTAGAACTTATGTTTTATACAGGAGGAGTACCTAGAGCAAATCCTTTCTTTCATTCCATACATTGCTCTTTAAAAGTGCTACGAGGAACTTTAAAATACTCTTAATGCCTTTGTCATGGGTCCCACACCCTGGAACTATAGCTTCCATAGTAAAAACACGACCGCTTTTGTACAAAGGGGGTGCAAGAATTAACCAAAAACTGAGAGTTCCTCAGAGCACCATTTTAAACCTCTGGTTGTAGTTAAGAGACATCAAATCATTCTTTCTTTCATTCCTAGCATTTTGTCTGTTGATTGGTTTAATGTTATTTGCTTCTATTCATGCTATACTTACCGGTAAAGCATGCAGCAATCAAATCGTTTCCATTTCCAAATGCAATGTGTGCTCCCAGGTGCCTATAACGTTCCTGCCCAGAGACAGAGGGGACTACGCACAGTTCTGGGACTTGGAGTGTCACACTGTGTCTGAGCCCCAGCACCAGAGCAGGATCCGCTTCCAGCTCTGTGGCACTGTGAGCACTCCTTTCACTATTCATCTCATCTTTTTTTATTCAAGTATTATTATTAGGGCTGTCAAAATTAACACGTTAACGCAGGGTGATTAATTTCTGGAATTACACACACACACACACACACACACACACACACACACACACACACACACACCAATTGCCATTCTATTGCCTATCCTATTTCCCCAAAGACATAGTAAAGAGACAGACCAATTGAATTATGGTTTGGTAGGTAGGCTTATATATTTTAGTTTGATTAAAATGTATTTTCAGTATTAAAACCATGATTTGGATTTTGAATTAATAAAAATACTCATTTTAAATGTACATATCCACCTTCTGTCATTTATCTTTCCGTTCATACAACAATATACAGAGAAAATTAGAATTTTTCAGGCATATTTCGAATGGTAAAATTAATCGTGATTAATCCACAGAATCCTGTGATTAATCTGATTAAAATGTGTAATCGTTTGACAGCCCTAATTATTATATGATATTTTTAAAGTATTGTTGGTGTCTTTCACATACCCTTACTGATAGTAGTAAAGTTGTCGGCCTAGGATTCATTATAATTCTGAGTTTTGTTTATTCTCCTATATTGACATAGAATTGTCTCTTGTCACGTTTTCTTATTTGCTTTTCTTTACAATGTTTCACCTGAACCTTTTTTTTGAAGTGCATCCTTTTTAACTTTCGAAGAGATTATTTTAGTTGTCTCAAAGCAGCAAATCTACATTGGACCAATATTTATTTTAGCGCTTTTAATCGTTAGCATTAGCCTAAACATTTACTTAGCACCTTCTAATCAAAACTTCATTAGTCTAACATTTATTTAGCACCTTTCACCAGACACTACAGTGTACAGCAAACAATGCTTGTGACAGCTTTTCTATTTGTTCTCCTTAACTGTTTATGCAGAACCTTTTTTGAAGTGTTTTTTTTCAAACTCTTGTTTATTTAAGTTGTCTCTGATCAACAAACCTACATTAGACCAACATTTATTTTGCACCTTTTTATAAGACACTCTGTACAGCAAACAATAATTAACTCACTAATTGTGTTACTGTCAAACCACACCACGTCTAGAGCATTAGCACTAGCGTGGCAAAATCTTTACTTTGAAGCATTAGAATGTGTTATTTCTTTGATAAGCTTAACAGAAACAGCAGGTGTGGCACTAGTAACCTCAGTATGGCTTTGTACTGTTAGTGACAGAATTAACAAATGAGGAAAGTGGGTTTTGGGATCACATGGATAAGCCCCCCCCCCCCCTGCTGAGATGGGCCTGCGGGCATCTTGTGTGTGTGTGCTGCTTTAATGTGGAGTGTTATGACAGACCCAGTTAACTTAAGAGCATACATACACAGTAAGCACACAAGTAGGTTAAGTGGCTGTGACTGTTTTTTTGTTGCTTTTATTTCTTAGATGCAGTGCCAAATCATTTAGTGATGTTAAATGCTCCAGTTTTTAGATATTTACCTGACAGCCCTGTGCGGAACTTAATATGTGATACGTCTGCCATGCTTGATGATGTCTCCACATCAATAACACAAATATGTTATGCAGAATATATTTGAATTTGTCTTCTAAATTGTATTTTACTGACAAGCAGTTTTGAAGTAGTAGTAGGGAGATGATGTCAGCCATGTTTTTTTTTCTTTCCTTTTTTTTTGTTACAATCTATCTAAGATCCTAAAGTGTTGTCTGTGTGTCTAAAGGGGATAAAGTGTGGGCCAGTGGAAGGACCTGTAGAAGGAGACTGCTCTCTGGTGAAGACAGAGGCCACAGTCAAACCCAGGAGGAGAGCCGACGCCTCAGCCGGCAAGACCAGGTGAGAGACGATACAACTCAACACGTCAGAGTGACAGGGGAATAGATGACCACTGCTAGACATCTTGGTGCAATCTTGTGTAAAAGAAAACGTTGTGGTTTTTTCACATGCTGTTGCATGAACTAGTAATGTTAGAACAACTGAAACACCACAAACTATTCATATGGCTCGCCATTAAGTTACTGTTAAGTCAACCGGAACATGTCCTACAGCGTAACTTCACATTAAAATCATTTAACTGGCAAAATGGCTAAACGTCAAGTCAATTTTGACTTTTATTTTGAAGCAGAAACCGGAAGCTGCCACTTCCTAGCTCAGTTGCGCGACCTTCACTAGTCTTCCGTGTGTGACTGACTACGCGCAAAAAGAACAGAAAAGAAAGCTTTTGATTTGCAAAAGTCCTACTTATAACCCTGCGCCCCTACCAAAACCTCCATGAACGTTAGTGGCAGCCGCCAGTCATTCATTTTCACTTCAATTTTCGCTATCAAGGGTGACTGAAGCCTCGGCTGCAGCAGCGGCATACCAACCACCAGCATACAAGTGGTGTGGCCACTCCACACACAGTCTGAAATAAGTCGTGGATGAACGACTCCCAAAACATTTAGGCAGCAACCAGTTTAATTTAGCCTTAATACTAATTTGTTTTATGGTTTGTTTGTTTTTAAATAAAAAAGGAAGTTCCAATTATGTTTGTGTATGTTGTTCTAGGGGTGGGGGGATCTACATTGTTTTCTATTTGCACTGAATTGGAAATTATGATATTTTAGAAGAAATGCACTGAATTACAAGGGTGTAGAGAATGGGTGTGAAAAGAGCATTAAAATGAGAAAAAATAATGGGACAAAAAGAAATCAAGGGACATTTAGGCTAGAATAGATAAAAATGTGCGATTAATCGCGAGTTAACCATGACATTAATGCGATTAATCGCGATTAAATATTTTAATCGTTTGACAGCACTAATATATACACATACATACAAACATACTGTATATTCATTACTGTTTTAACTATTCCTTTAAGACACTCATACATTCGCTGTAATGACTGGATTTAATGAACTGTAGGTCATGTATTCAGAGTAGGTATCTCATCCTCGTATGGTGTTGTGATGTTTATGCTTCCCGTTTTAAACTATCACTATGTGTTATATTCTCAGTCAGGAGGAGGCTGTGCGGAGGGGGGTGTACTCTCCACAGGATCTGTACACCTTCCCAGCCACGCGGGCCGGGGCATCCAGCACTCTGAAGGTCAACATCCGCAACAACTCAGCGGACACGCACGAGGTCAGACATGCATTACTATTTAATGAAGATATAAGGAAACACTCTCTCTGGCTTACTGTAGCAGCAACTAGAATACAAAACATTGGTTAAAGCAAGGACGTCTATAAAGGATGGTTTTCAAGTAAGCCATTGCAGAGAGAGAGGTTTATTATATTCAAAAGTAAGTGACAGTGTGTATATATATATACAGGTCCTTCTCATATAATTAGCATATTGTGATAAAGTTCAATATTTTCTGTAATGTACTGATAAACATTAGACTTTCATATATTTTAGATTCATTACACACAACTGAAGTAGTTCAAGCCTTTTATTGTTTTAATATTGATGATTTGGGCAAAAAATTAAAGAAAAACCAAAAATCCCTATCTCAAAAAATTTGCATATTTCATCCGACCAATAAAAGAAAAGTGTTTTTAATACAAAAAAGTCAACCTTCAAATAATTATGTTCAGTTATACACTCAATACTTGGTCGGGAATCCTTTCGCAGAAATGACTGCTTTCAATGCGGCGTGGCATGGAGGCAATCAGCCTGTGGCACTGCTGAGGTGTTACGGCCCCCACACACATCCTACCTCTACTGCGCGTCTACCTCGCGTCTGCGTCTGACTTTTTGTCACAGACTGTGAAATCAACGTAGAGCGAGCACACATCCAACCTCAGACGCACTGCTGAGGCGCGTCGGAGGCACGTCTGCAGCGACGCTCCCCTTCACCTCAGGAGGCTCGCCTATTTTTTTCTGAGAGCAGCGCGTCTCTCTCGCGTCTCTGTGCTTTAACTGATAGAGAAATACTCTGCTGACAGTCATACCAGCAGCATTCAATCTAGTTACACGTTTACCCGGTGTGTTTATTTCAAAATAAAACATCCCTCAGTCGTATACGCGAATAATCCCTTTATTTCACGATTTAATTGTGCAATCAAAATCCGAGGGATTTAAAACCTAATTTTCAATTAGTTCTGGCATTTCATTTTTGGATAAATGACACATATAGAGATCCAATATAGTGAAGAAATAAAAAAGATCATGATGAGCGCAACAGTTTTCCGTTGCTCTATCTGTGTCTACGGCCTTCTTCTTCCCCGACCACACCCCCCTCTCTCTCCCGTATAAATCAGTAAAGTGATTTTTGAAATACTCTGCTGAGAGTCATATTGACTTCATACTGGCAGCTTTCGCTGTAGTTTCACCATTTCCTGGTGTGTCCCCTTCAAAATAAAACTTCCAACAAGCGAACATATGGCAAAAAAAAATAAAAAAAAATGGCAATGGGGCGCACGGATTACTGTCCAGACTCAATATAAATCATATGCATCATAGATGACATGAAATAACTTTTAATGGGAATTATCTATGAAAACTCTATGTAGAAAGATAGGGCTTTTAGAAGCAGCGCTGCAGCAGCAGCTGCTGAGACGTTGCATGTGAGTCTGAGAAAAGTCCGAGAGAGGCAGCAGTTCTGGCATTTAATTTTTGGATAAATGACACATATAGAGCAGAGTTTCCGTTGTCCGGTAATTACCGGTCAATGACCGGAAAAAAATGAGGAGGACCGAAAATTCCAAATGTCTCCGGTCAGAATGACCAATGGAAATAATTATCTCTGCACAATTTGAATTGTGAATAAATATATTCAAATAAATATACTACAGTGGTCATTTATTTAGTCAATTCATGTAAAACAATAACAGTTTTGATTGTAGTGTAGCCTGTGTGATAAAATAAATAAATTGTTACATTTCGCGCACCCGCTTTTAAATTGATCGCTATAGCCTACCGTAGATTTATAAACTAAACAGCGGCAAGCTAGCGAAATAAATCCGGCGGCAAGTTTTGCGGAGTAGGCCTACTATTTGATAACCATGGCGAATCGACAGAGGATCACAAACTTTTTCAAGCCAAGCAGCAGCAGTGGCAGGTCTGACACCTCACATACACATCCATCTGTGTCAGAAGAGGGCGCTGATGCTGTGGTGCCCGTGGCTCAGCCTCCAGCAGAAAAGAGGAGGAAAACGCGGGCGTTCAGGCCGGACTGGATAGACACGTTCCCCTGGGTGAGGTGCGATATAGTAGACGGTGAGGAGAGGCTGTTTTGCGCTCAGTGCGAAAAATCCGGGAGGAAGAATGGCTTCACTCGGGGGTCCGCAAATATGCGATTATCGAGCATAACAGAGCACAGTCAGTGCAATGATCATGTATCGGCTGGCAACCTTAAACACCTGCAAATGGCCATGAAAGGCCAATGTGAGAAAGCCACCGACTCATCAAAAAAAAAGATCTGCTCGCAGATGAAAGTTGTATTTCACATGGCCAAACACGACATCCCGGGTCATCAATATGTGGGTATGACAGAGCTACTAAGAGCAGTTCAGGCCCCGGATTTCACCACATCCGAGGGGATTTACCGGCACAGCGACTCCATCTGTGATATGGAAATGGCTCTCGAGGATGTGGAATTAAAGGGACTGGATGAGAAAATAGGAGCCAGTGATTTCATTGGCATCATAATCGACGAGACCGTCAACATTACGGTTGACAAGAAGTTGATCATGTATGTCAAAGTGCAAGTCAATGGAAAGGTGGAGACATGTTTTGTAGGCAACTACGATGTGCACTCCGGGACGGCTCAGTGCATTTTCGACAAAGTAGCGGAGGTTCTCCGCGGCAGGAATGTGGAGCTGTCCCGCGTAGTCGGACTGGGCTCGGATGGAGCCAGCGTCATGATGGGGAGGCATGCTGGAGTTGGTGCTCTCCTGAAAAAAGAGAGCGTGTATTCGATCCAAGTGCACTGCGTTGCCCACCGCACTGCGCTGGCCGCGGTAGATGCAGCTAAAGCTGTGAACCAGGTTGGAGCCTACAAGCGCACAATCTCCGCTGTGTACTCCTTCTACAAGCACTCTGCTAGCAGGACCAATCGCCTCCGTCAACTAACAGCAACTCTGACAGAGGAAGACATGACGAGTCTGAAGCAGCCATGCGCTGTCCGCTGGCTGTCGTTGCACAGGGCAGTGGAGAGCATTAAAAAGAACTGGCCTGCGTTGGTTATGGAGCTTAATGAAGAGGCGGTGGGAGGAAATGCCCAAGCCCAAGGCATCCTTGGACAAATACAGCCATATAGCTTTATCGCCCTAACGCACACGCTAGCTGATGTTCTCCCAGTGATGACCAAACTAAATTTGGTTTTCCAGAGGGACGATGTCAATCTGGCCACAATCCGACCAATGGTCAAAGCATCAGTCTCGGCCCTCACACAGCTAAGAGATGCACCCGGGCCAGAAGAAAAGAAGTATCAAACGGACTCCAAAGAAGGCATGTACAATGGCATTCAAGTGACCCATGCAGGCGACCGGTCCGTTCAAGCCTTCAAAAATGCTCGAGCAAGCTATATCCAACACCTGATAGATGCTCTGCACGACCGCTTCCCTGACGATTCCCTGGATCTGCTTAACTGCTTCGACGTCCTCCTTAATCCCTCCCGATACCCACCACAGACAGCTGGTAAGTAGGCTAGGCTAGCCTATTTGATTACGTATGATGTAAATAGCCTTGTTATTAAATAGAATATTATTTTTAAATGACCAAACATGCTCGCATATTCTGGTCAATAATAATAAAAGGACAATAGGATTTAATAGGCATAATAAAAATAATAATACAGCAGGCCTAACAATAGCCTTTTAATAAGAGCCATAATGCAAACTATAAGGGAACTCGAGAGCTATGACCTCCGCTAAATTCTAATCTGGTACGCAAATGTTGTGAGTGTAATGGGTTATTTAGCCTATAGTGCAGCCGTCAAAATTGTGGTAAAAATCGTCCTTGTTGCATAGGCTGCTGACAGATAATAAGGAAAAGCGAGACAATAGGCTTATGTAGGCCTAACAAAACTGATTTGTACAGTGTTAAATGCACGTTGGAGACAGCGAGGAATACTTTGTTTAAAGTTGTTTATTGGCTTTTCTTTAAAAAAAAATATATGTGGTAACCATAGGTAAGATATTACCTTATCCTGCCCGACAACGCCACCTCCAATTTGATGGGCAGGAGGAACCCGTTTACATTAGCTATGAGTGTGTCGTTTTTACCGATGTATCTTCCCCTAACATGAACAATGAGATGGAGGCATGAATTGGTGCAAAAATATATCTTATTTATTGAAGACTATAGATTAAAACCCTCTTAAGAGAGGGATGCAATAGTAGACGTCTCAGATGACAGCATTACTCTCCTTTCGGTATAAAAAAGTCTGGTCCGCGCGTGCACGCTGAATAGCCACTGTGGAGGACAAAAGAAACGAAAGCAACAAAAGCCAACACCAAACAAAAAGGGAAAACACATGCACTATCTACAAAATATGTAACATAAGAAGTAAATAATAAGAAATGTGCATTTAGCAGTATAATAAAGTGTCAAACCGTGCAGGCCCACCACAGAAAGCTTAGACATGTGTCGCCACGGGCCCAGCCTTGTACAGAGATCCCTGAAATGTAGAAGGAGAGTAATCTGAGTCACAAAATTCTAGCCATAAGAGCTACTAACGGGTTCTACCAAAATAAAACAAACAAACATAAAGAAAATATAAAAAACAGTAGAAAACAGTGGCTGGCCTGGTCCTTTGTATGAGTAGCCTCAACATACACACTAGTCCTGCCTGTGGCCCAGCAATTCAGGAAGGAGGGGTGAGGGACTTCCACTCCGTAATGAGCAGTGTTGGGAATAACGCCGTTTAAAAGAACGGCGTTACGTAACGCCATTCTTTTTTCAGTAACGGGGTAATCTAACTAATTACTTTTTCCGCCGTTACACCGCCGTTATCGTTACTGAACGTTAAATGCGGTGCGTTACTTTGAATTGATTGAATAAACGGTGTAATCCGAACGCACCCCTGGCTCCATACTACACAAACTGCTAGTGAGGAGACCGGTGTGTGGATGACATTAGAACTGTCAGTTAGCGCCGTCACGTCAGCGCCTCTTTAGTGAAGTTTCTTTTTCTTTCTCTCTCTGTTGTGGGAGCTACGAGCGTGCACGTTGGCGCAGTAACCACCTATCAATCCACGATTGAAACGTGCTCTCCCTGAGTTTGTTTGCATCGCCCTTGTGAGTAAATGCATTGAGTTTCCCGATCTCTATAAATTATAATTTATGCACGCTATTAAACGGACGTGATTCGCCGGTTGCAACAGCTGTTTAGCGTGTCATCACGAGCCGAATATTGCTATTGTTCTTTTCCTGGGATCTGTATGCTGCTGTGCTTGTTAAAGAAGGAAATAAACAGCGGATACATCCTTACTCCTCCTCTCATCGTCTCATGCTTCATAGTCTGACGTTTTTGGCCTGAAGTGGTGTTTTAGCTGACACCCCTGAAGTGAATCCAGTGATATAGCAGATCAGCACGGTACATTCAGCAGTTTCCTCTACTACTTTTGTTGAGAACAAAATACTGCAGGTGCAGGATAAACCTCTTGCTGTCTGTTGATGTGCAATACATATTGAAGGTGATGTAGCTTACAAGTAGGCCTACCTGTCTGTTCTACTCATTTCAACTGACTTGTGAAAACTGCTCAGAAAAATCTAAATTTTGACATATAGCAACTTTTTTTTTTACAGTAGGCTAACGCAAATAGTTACTTTCCCTGGTAACTAGTTACTTCTATTATAAAGTAATTCAGTTAGTAACTCAGTTACTTTTCGGAACAAGTAGTGAGTAACTATAACTAATTACTTTTTTAAAGTAACGTTCCCAACACTGGTAATGAGGCTTCTTACTGGCCACAGCAACCCTTTGTCACGTTCAGTGACCTGCCGGAACTGGCCCCAGTTCTCTCCGTTAAGAGAGGAAACGTGTGTCCTTATCGCTAGGCAGCAACGGCCGGTGAGAGCCGAGGTGCACACAGCAAAGTAGCGAGAGGGAGTGTGTTGACACCGGCAAACTTTTATTGCTTCCTGCCTAATTGGCAGGCCGGTCATGTGACAGTCACGTGACTTACTTCATGATTCCCACATACACCCCCACTAAAAAGTGTCGTCGCCCCGACGATAACATTAATCACAACCAAGGTCTAAATAGGGGATTGACCATTACTACAGGGGCCAGGGGAGCAGCAGCCCTTACAAACGCAACTATATTCTCACTTGCCACTGTGGACCTTGGGAGGTTGTGTGGATTTGGATTTCTTCCGGCTGTAGCCCTAGTTTTCCGTCGAGGAGCTGGTGGCATTTCCTGCCTCTCCCCGGGTCTGATGGAATCACCTCCATGGACTGCAGCCTGTTGGTCATCTGGGGCATGTCGAGGGGACAATGTCCCATTTATCCACAGCAGAGCATCCTCCTCATCACTGCTGCCGGGACTATCCTCCTGATGGGGAGTCCTTGGGTCTGGCCCGGGCGCCACCGGCACCGACGGTAGACCTTCCAGCTGTGCCGCCCTCATCTCGGTCCTACTCACCCGTCTAACACTGCCAGTGCCGTCAGCCATGGTGACGATGTAGGGGTTACCAGCTTCGGTTGGCTCCTGGTGAAGGCATGTGGGCAACAAAAGTTGAATATAGGGCTCACCATGTGGGGCAGTTACTTTCCTATAGAGTACGCCGTCTCTTTCTATAATGCGGTCCCACTGTTTAAGGAGACTCTTTACCGCCTGCGGGAGTTGCGAGCGCTCTTCCTTATTTGGTGGCTTTCCCATCTGCCAGAAAGAAAGAAAGACTTTAAGAACAGGGTCAGTGCTCTGTAGGGTTGCCAGTTCAGTTTTTGATCGGCTCGGAAAAACTCCAATTTGATGCTGTGTTACAACATCAGGTCCCTCCTGGTCGTCCCGTGCATTTTGAGTGCCACTGGTCTGGTGGTCCGGCACCTGCTGGGGGCACTTTCTCTCCCTCTGAATAAATACCAAACGTCCAGATTGTGCAACAGTCTGGTTGGGTGAATATACATTTTCGTTGGGAGGTAGCCCACTAGCATTAGCACTTGTGCTAGCAAAACTAGTGCCTGCACCTGAATTGGCACCTCTTTCTTGAACGAATTGCTCATTAGCCACTCGTAGTCTCTGTACCTCTTCACGTAGAGCCAAAAGTTCCTCTACTTCCTGATCGACACTCATTTCTGTAGGGTGGTTTACAACAACAGAAATGAGATACACAGAGTTAGGTATTATCAGAATACAGGGAATCCAACAATGGAGTCAATTTGTTGTCACCGGCCCTTGGATCCCATTACAGGTTCATCTGCATCCCAGCATCTGTGTCCCGATGTCCAGCTCCAGCCACTGTTTCTATTTCAACCAAAAAAACAAGGAAAGCAAAACAAAACAAATGCAGAAATTCATGCCCCTTTAATATATCCTGCCGACAACGCCAAAAATGTGGTAACCATAGGTAAGATATTACCTTATCCTGCCCGACAACGCCACCTCCAATTTGATGGGCAGGAGGAACCCGTTTACATTAGCTATGAGTGTGTCGTTTTTACCGATGTATCTTCCCCTAACATGAACAATGAGATGGAGGCATGAATTGGTGCAAAAATATATCTTATTTATTGAAGACTATAGATTAAAACCCTCTTAAGAGAGGGATGCAATAGTAGACGTCTCAGATGACAGCATTACTCTCCTTTCGGTATAAAAAAAGTCTGGTCCGCGCGTGCACGCTGAATAGCCACTGTGGAGGACAAAAGAAACGAAAGCAACAAAAGCCAACACCAAACAAAAAGGGAAAACACATGCACTATCTACAAAATATGTAACATAAGAAGTAAATAATAAGAAATGTGCATTTAGCAGTATAATAAAGTGTCAAACCGTGCAGGCCCACCACAGAAAGCTTAGACATGTGTCGCCACGGGCCCAGCCTTGTACAGAGATCCCTGAAATGTAGAAGGAGAGTAATCTGAGTCACAAAATTCTAGCCATAAGAGCTACTAACGGGTTCTACCAAAATAAAACAAACAAACATAAAGAAAATATAAAAAACAGTAGAAAACAGTGGCTGGCCTGGTCCTTTGTATGAGTAGCCTCAACATACACACTAGTCCTGCCTGTGGCCCAGCAATTCAGGAAGGAGGGGTGAGGGACTTCCACTCCGTAATGAGGCTTCTTACTGGCCACAGCAACCCTTTGTCACGTTCAGTGACCTGCCGGAACTGGCCCCAGTTCTCTCCGTTAAGAGAGGAAACGTGTGTCCTTATCGCTAGGCAGCAACGGCCGGTGAGAGCCGAGGTGCACACAGCAAAGTAGCGAGAGGGAGTGTGTTGACACCAGCAAACTTTTATTGCTTCCTGCCTAATTGGCAGGCCGGTCATGTGACAGTCACGTGACTTACTTCATGATTCCCACATATATATATAAAAAAAAACACCGACTGATTGTCCCACCGTTCCCTCAGCGCTTCGGGAATATGCAGAACCAGCCATCCAAACCATGCTGGGTCATTTTGGCCAAGAAATTGCACGCGAGGACGAGTCTGCAGCAACCACATTCATTGATGCCGCAAGCGCGCAGCGAGATGCCATCCCCATGATGACAGCCCTCCGCAGTTACGGAGGCTTGAATTTTGCAACGGCCTGCGAGATGCTCATTAGGGAGTATGCGGAAATCTTCCCCGAGTGGGTCAAACTGGCAAAGGTAGCCTGTGTGATCCCCGTCTCCAGTGTGCCAGCAGAGAGAGGCTTCTCCCTGCAGAACCGCATAAAAACCGCCCAGCGAAGCCGCCTTGGTGAAGGAAGAGTCACAAGGCTTATGCGCATTGCAAGCAGCCGAGACACACTCGATACATTTGACTTTAAGTCAGCAGCGGCACGCTTCACAGCTGCAAAGTATCGAAAGAAGTAAAAGTTTGCGATATTGTTTTATTTTCAGAGAGTTTTTATTTATTTTATGCTGTAGGCCTATAGTTCGGCAATTCACGTTTTCACTTTAAAATACTGCCGTTCTTTGTTATACTGTTTATAACTTAATTATTTAAATGTTATTATTTTCATTACAGTCGGCATTTTCTTATGGTATGCGCCCGTTTGTTTTACTGTACTTAGTATTGTTTAGGCTATTATTACGTTTGCCTTGCATGGCCTACCTAAATTATTTTTGTTTCAAGTCGGCACTTTAAAATTAAATGTTTAATTGTTCTGTCCTCCACCTGCCAACATTTTAATAAAAAAAACAGCAGGCTATAAATCTACATGCCTTGATGATATCATTCTTTACATAGCCTGTCTATTAATTGCTTTAATTGCAATAAACACGGACAATATCCGACCGCAGTTTTTCCAATTTGACCGTTACAAATTTCCAGGTCACATGACCGGCACCAATTTTTTCTAGCGGAAACCCTGATATAGAGATCCAATATAGTGAAGAAATAAAAAAGATCATGATGAGCGCAACAGTTTTCCGTTGCTCTATCTGTCTACGGCCTTCTTCTTCCCCGACCACACCCCCCTCTCTCTCTCCCGTATAAATCAGTAAAGTGTTTTTTGTAATACTCTGCTGAGAGTCATATTGACTTCATACTGGCAGCTTTCGCTGTAGTTTCACCATTTCCTGGTGTGTCCCCTTCAAAATAAAACTTCCAACAAGCGAAAATATGGCAAAAAAAAAATAAAAAAAATGGCAATGGGGCGAACGGATTACTGCCCAGACTCAATATAAATCATATGCATCATAGATGACATGAAAGAACTTCATTTTTAATGGGAATTATCTATGAAAACTTTATGTAGAAAGATAGGGCTTTAGAAGCAGCGCTGCAGCAGCAGCAGCTGCTGAGACGTTGCATGTGTGTCCGAGAAAAGTCCGAGAGAGGCAGCAGTAAGGTAACGCGACGCGCTCCAGAGGTAGACGCAGGATGTGTGTGGGGCGCGTAAGGTAACGCGACGCGCTCCAGAGGTAGACGCAGGATGTGTGTGGGGGCCGTTATGGAGGCCCAGGATGCTTCGATAGCGGCCTTAAGCTCATCCACAGTGTTGGGTCTGGTGTCTCTCAACTTCCTCTTCACAATATCCCACATATTCTCTATGGGGTTCAGGTCAGGAGAGTTGGCAGGCCAATTGAACACAGTAATACCATGGTCAGTAAACCATTTACCAGTGGTTTTGGCACTGTGAGCAGGTGCCATGTCGAAAAATGAAATCTTCATCTCCATAAAGCTTTTCAGCAGATGGAAGCATGAAGTGCTCCAAAATCTCCTGATAGCTAGCTGCATTGACCCTGCCTTTGATAAAACACAGTGGACCAACACCAGCAGCTGACATGGCACCCCAGACCATCACTGACTGTGGGTACTTGACACTGGACTTCAGGCATTTTGGCATTTCCTTCTCCCCAGTCTTCCTCCAGACTCTGGCACCTTGATTTCCGAATGACATGCAAAATTAGCTTTCATCCGAAAAAAGTACTTTGGACCACTGAGCAACAGTCCAGTGCTGCTTCTCTGTAGCCCAGGTCAGGCGCTTCTGCCGCTGTTTCTGGTTCAAAAGTGGCTTGACCTGGGGAATGCGGCACCTGTAGCCCATTTCCTGCACACGCCTGTGCACGGTGGCTCTGGATGTTTCTACTCCAGACTCAGTCCACTGCTTCCGCAGGTCCCCCAAGGTCTGGAATCGGCCCTTCTCCACAATCCTCCTCAGGGTCCGGTCACCTCTTCTGGTTGTGCAGCGTTTTCTGCCACACTTTTTCCTTCCCACAGACTTCCCACTGAGGTGCCTTGATGCAGCACTCTGGGAACAGCCTATTCGCTCAGAAATGTCTTTCTGTGTCTTACCTTCTTGCTTGAGGGTGTCAATGATGGCCTTCTGGACAGCAGTCAGGTCGGCAGTCTTACCCATGATTGCGGTTTTGAGTAAGGAACCAGGCTGGGAGTTTTTAAAAGCCTCAGGAATCTTTTGCAGGTGTTTAGAGTTAATTAGTTGATTCAGATGATTAGGTTAAGAGCTCGTTTAGAGTACCTTTTCATGATATGCTAATTTTTTGAGATAGGAATTTGGGGTTTTCATGAGCTGTATGCCAACATCATCAGTATTAAAACAACAAAAGACCTGAAATATTTCAGTTGGTGTGCAATGAATCTAAAATATATGAAAGTTCAATTATTATCATTACATTATGGAAAATAATCAACTTTATCACAATATGCTAATTATATGAGAAGGACCTGTATATATTTACAAACTTGTGTATACTGTTATTCCTTATTGCTAAGATACATTGCATGAGTGTATTTATTTGTACTGAATGATACATGTGATAATAACCCCCTAACACATGTCACTGTGCTTTGCATGGATTTGATTTGTTGATGTGTGGCTTCTCTAATTGACTTGCAGCTGACATTTGTAAACCCTAGAGAGCCCTTCCACATCAAGCATTCCAAATATATGCTGAGGTGAGTCCACCGGTCATTCTTCCCAACATGATCTCTCTCTTCTTCACTGTTCTGACTGTAGCTGGGTGAAATCAGACAAGTCTTTATTGTTAGTTGCCTTCCTTGTTACTGTGTCAGTGTTCTCGTGGTCTTCTGTTAGAGAGAAGTTGGGTATTAGGGCGGTTTCACACCTGATAGTCCGCTTATAGTTGGCTACCTTGGTTCGAACCAGACGAGAACCAAAATGCAGCTTCATAAGTCACGTGAGGACGTTCTGTTTACTCATTGGTCAGATGTCAGGGGCGGGACCAATAACTTAGTTCCCTAACTGTTTAACAATAGGTCAGAATTTCCATGCAGGAAAACTACAGAAAGGAACTACAGGACGTAGGGGGAAGTCTTTCTCATCCCATAATGCATAGCGTAACTAAGGGAGCTTGTTTAATAAAAACAAAAATACTCAAGCTCATGTTCTTACCACAAACGGACCGCACCTGAATTTTTATGGAAGCGTACCGAGACCTTGTTGAAGAGGTGGTCTCGGTTGTTTGGTCCGCTTTGGGTTTGTCCAGTTTTCTGACCTGCCCAAAGGAACAGCAGCAAAGGTAGACGCAAACCTGGGTTTGTTTCAACCAAACCAAACAAGGCAGGTGTGAAAGTGCCCCTAATGTTTAGTCTGGAAAGGTAAATCAACACAAACTCTTTGGTGTAACCTCTTTTGTAATGTCACTCTCTCATTGCTAATGCTCACTATGGAAGGTCCTGTGAGATGTTGGTACCTGGAGGATGATGTGACTATATATACGGTACACACACACACACGCATGAGGCCTGGAGGAGTTGTGATGTTTGCCTAACTGGGGCCTTTGGGAGGGGGTTACATGGCCAATGGGACTAGCTGTGCTGTGCTCTGCTGTAAAGGGACTGTTTTCAGAATCGGCTTTACATGGCTTTTGTACTGTTGAAATAGTAGAAAAATATCATTTGAGTGGAATGGGGAAATAAAAGGACGTTGAAATGTATTGACTTCCTCATCAAAATGGATGCACTGTCAGACACACTACTGTTGGTTTCCCTCTGAACCGGCCCTCCAGCCCTACAGTAAGTGTGCTGTTGTGAGCCCTGCTGTGTGTGGACTGCTGGTTGCCTTGTGATGAAGCCGGCATGCTGTGGCTCCTGATCATGCATCATTTTCACCACATCAACAGTATACTGTACCTGTGTGCTGCTGCCCCATTCACTCTCTATTCATTATGCTGGGACATTGTATGTGCTGCATATGGATGAGTTGACCTTCTCCCTCATTTTTGAATACAGTGTTTCACCATTATTATTTATGCCAGAATCTAATATGTCACATGATCCATATTCTTGATTTTATTTCTTGATGTGAACATGCATTTACATCTGTTGCCAGTTGCACGTGTTCTGTATTACTGATATCCATTTCCAATAGAAATAACTATCTATTTATTTAACCATTGTAATGTATTAACTGCTGTCCATTCTTCCCTGCCTACTAGGTCACAGCACTATCTGAAGCTACCCGTTCAGTACAAGCCCACTACTGCAGGCGTCCACACTGGCTTGCTGCTCATCCAGTCAGAAACAAGTGGAAGTCTTGTGATTCAGCTGACCGGTGAGGCATTGCCTTGAATTGACCATCCTTACAACCACCCCTCTTCATGCTGGCTGGCTGGCTTTGGATGGATGCTCTGCTCTGTATTATTTCCCTATGGGACAGACAAGCGTAACTAGAGAGGAGAAGGGGGGAAACTGCACACTGTTTTAAGGATCAAACAAAAGCAACAGTGGACCCTAAATCCTTCCTCTCATCCTATTTGAAGATAACTTATTTACTGGAGATGAGTTGAGACTCTACTGCCAACACTGTCTGCCTTGTGGATGTAGCACCGGTATCCTCAGCTGGCTTATCAAAAATGACTTTGCCTGTTTTGTGCCTGACACTCAATGATTTAGCCTCACAATTAGTTCCTCAGCACAGCTCATTTCAGAGAGCTAATGGGTTGTGTCACTTGACTCTGGATGTGGTATTTTGCCTTATCCCTAAGGCATGTGGCACAAGGCAGCATTGTTGTTGCCACGCGGCCCCCTGTCAGACGGCACCAGGTTGAATATGTTTTGGGGATTAACTTTGAGTCGGTCACACAGGAATGCCTTTGTCTCTGCTTTGGTAACACAGCTGCTGGGAGTTTTGTTTTCGGGGCAATGTGTTCATTTATTTTCTTTCTCTTATTTTTTGAAAAGCCAAACTGTGCTCAAATCAGACAGAGACCTGGGCATATTTGTATGTGTCTCAAACCCAATGAATTAATTTCTGTCATATACTCATGAACATTACAAGACCACAGTAGATTTATGGATTGTTTTTTTTTAGGATCACGCAATTTAGATTAAAAAATATATATATTTAGGTCTGTCAACATTTCAGAAACATCCTCCTTCTCTCCTGTGCTTGTGGGACTTCTATGGAGATGTCTCCTCATCGCACTGAACCTTTGTCTGCACCATGTGTTGACTTCCCAGCAGCCTCCAAGACTGCTTCCAAACCGTCCAGATGTACTTTAATTTAGTCATGATGGGGGCAGCTCACAGCAACACTAGGATGCTTAATGATTGTTATTACATGCTAAGAAGACTTTCCTCTGGTGGGGGGTTGGGCAGCTTGCCAGGCCAGCTAACAATGGTAACCATGGTAAGAAACCTTGTTAATCATTGTGCCAGTCACAGAAAATTAGCAACCCATTTCCTCTTTCTGCTTAGGGGCGAATGACCAATATTGCTTGGGGGGGGGGGGTAGGGGGGGGTTTATTGGATTCACATCCATAATCAGTTTTGGAACTGGAATAGAGCTATCCATAAACTTGATTAAGGCTGTGTGTTGTTTAGCTGTTAGATGCCACACGTTGTGACAACAGCTTAGAAAAATCAATAACACTAGTGTAGAGTTTGAATATGAAGGCGGTACTTTGTCACAGGCAGCTCTTACTATGCCCGGACACATTATCCTGACATATTTTGATTTACAATTTGCACATGCTTAAATAGTATATAATGTAATATATTGTTTGTTTGTACACATTTTAAAAATAAAGTTTTGTGATAAAATAGCTTGGCTTTCTTTGATATTTTCTTATACTGCTGTCATAAAGGAAGTAATTGGAGGAATTTGGTCATTTCTGATTGTTACTACTAAACACTGGCCTAACCATGACCACTATGAGGAATGTATTTAAAGTATCTACAGATACTATATTGTATATTTTCTATATCTGGGGCTTCTCCTCTTATGACGTCAGAAAGGGGTGGGGGTGGAGAAAAAGAGAGGATTGTTTTTTATTATACTTTGGGAGTTGAAACACACCATTTTAAATAACTCTTGTATAGCCTAGAATTTGTATGAGAATGATCATTTTTCTGTTTGTATTGAGTTGCATTACTCCGTTTGGACACCCCTGAAATTCTCTTTGCATTTTATTTGGTGCTGCTGTGTTCTCTGTCAACCTGACCATGACCTCAGCCCCTGAGCCCCGCTGGCTGTCATGCGCAGTGGGGCCTGCAGGTGTCGCCAAAGCGTCGCGTGGAGCGCGGCTGTCAGCAGCATGGACGGGGCAGCTGGGCTTTATTTTGCTTCCCCACACTGGAATCCACTGTAGTGCAGTTGGACTTGACGTCTAGCAACACAACACTCCCCCAGACTTCAAACAAGCAGACACGGCCGGACACTCAGCACTTTGGCGGCTGCATTTCCAGGTAGGAAGCCTGATGTATGTTTCTCTGGTGTGCGTTTTTATATGCATTATTTTAACGCTGTAGTGGTAGGCGGCTCTGGGAGTCCTGCTGTGGTTGCGCTAAACCGGTGAGGCTACACGCAAAAGTCGGGGCTGTCCTGTGTGTGTGGGGGGGGTCTGACTTCGGGCCAGGCGGGGGAAGTTGCTGCTCAAGAGTTGGAGCTGCTTTCCAAGCTGCGCCAGACAGCAGAGCTATGCTAACACGGCTGATTTAGCAGCACAGCAGAGCAGGCTGGACCGGGCTCCCATCCATCCATCCACCGGGGCCACAGACAGCACCAGCCCGCTATGCCTCTGCTGCCGCTGCCTCTCGCACTGGCGTGACCTCCGTGTTAACTCATAACATGTATCACCCCTACTAGAGGCAGACACGAGTGTTTGCTTCTGTCTGTGTGCTGTGTAGTTTGCTGTCTTGCCCTGGTTTAAATGGATGAACAAGCTAGCAGGGAAGCTTGATTTGACTTGCAGACCCCCCTGAGCTGTCACTCATGTTTGAGGGCTACATGGGGGTATACCCAACTTTCCCATGCAAATGAGACACGCGGTGCATATGGCGAGGGGGTGTTGCTAAGTCGCATCATATGGGATGAGCTGTGTTGTGCTGTTTGACACTGTATGGGGGGGGGGGGGGGGGGGGTGAGGACCACTCTCATCCACACACACACACACACACACACACACAAATCCTCTCAATTAACAAGGCACACTTAGTTTGGGAATACCATGAATATAAAAGATTGTATCTAAACATATATATTTATTATATAGTTATATTATATATGTTTTGGACTATGCCACATATGTCTACTTTCTGAAGCAAAATGATCATGGTCTTCTATTCTGAGGGATTTACAGTGGACTGCACTGTTGGTAACACAACACATGTAGGCCTATAACTGATTTCTGCAATTTGGAAAGAAACTAGGCCTTTATTTTATCTGTTTTATCACTGTGAACATAACAATTATTTTGGAAATATTTGGAAAACTTTATTAACAGAAAAAAAACGTAAAAGTATACAAATGAATGTAGGCCTATTTGATATGTAATATTTTGGACTGTCAGACACTCACACACTACACATTATTTAAAGATGATGAGGGTCAAACCAAGTTGTCCCAGACACTCAGGTTGCGTTCCGAATCGCATACTCTTTCTTTTTTCTATTCTACATACTACATCCGACGATAAAAAGAATCTAGTTAGGATGCAGTAGACATACTATTGGGACATACTTTTCTCTCTTATTTCATCATAACATTGCGCCTTGATCTTGCCTCTTGCTTTTATATCCGTCGCATCCCCGTTTGTTTTCATAACATGGACCTATAGGCTTCGTCGATGTTGCGTCACTTCACGTGCGCACTGGCTTGTGGGTCAGAATCGCCCAAATAGGATGCACTTTTCAACACTAACAATCTTGGCCGCATGAAGTAGACCATCCGGGTATTCTAACCATCCTAAATCTGGCCACAAGAATCGGGACATCCTAAATCTTTTTTCTACATACTATATAGTAGAAAGTATGCGATTCGGAACGCAACCTCAGTGTCAGAGTTATAGGTTCATCTGGGCTACTGTGTCATTTCTTAATCATCCCTTGGCATTGGTCACCTTTTCACTGCGACAAACGTTCCTTTTCCTGTGTGAATGTCCTTGTGTTGCATAGATATACTTGTTAATTCAAACATTCTCAAGACAAATTCAATTAAGCCTCCGAGACAACTTACCCATGGCAGTTTGCAGACTCATGACAGTCCTGTGAAAACAAGAATCAATATATGACACGGTGTGCAGCAAGGGGCATCGATCTGCTTCACATTCATTTGATTACTGAGCTCTGTTCTGTGTGTTTGTGTGTGTCTGTGTGTGTGTGTGTGTTTGTGTGTGTCTGTGTGTGTGTTGTTCCCACGCCTACCCTGCCTCTGCTGGTCCTGAGGGTCAGTTTCAGTGGGAGACCTACAGATGTGGAACTGCTGAATAGTTTGATTCATTGTTTGAGAGTGAACTTCTTATTGGTTTTCACTTGTGTGTGCTCCGCCCCTTTTTATTATCCAATATTAGCTAAATAATAGGACATAGACTTTTTCTCATCAAAATATTGTTACGATATCTAAAAGTATTTGCCATTTGGGCTTCAGCTTGTGAAGACAAATGTGTGGCTGGCCATCGTTTTTCTAATCAAAAGTTATCCGGCATTCTGAATGCCATTGTTTTTCATTTATTTCATTTGACTTCTTCTCATTGTTCTGAATGTGTCTGCTTTCAAATAAATTACAATCAGGACATTTGACAGTGTTCCCCCCCCCCCCATTTTTTTTGGAAAAGTACAGAAAATAATTGAAATTCATTTTAAAGAAACAATCATTTTGGTATTTTAATAATACAACACTCCTGACACAGTGCGGTGCATTTTAGACTGTGGATGTTGTGGAGGAAGATGCTGTCTCATCTGGTATGTGCTGTTGTGATGAGGTGAGCTACGCAGCAGGCAATAGCTGGTTACGTTTGAGTTGAATAAAAGGACACCTGTGTAAAAGCATGGAGACAGGTAAAATATCGCTAACATGTTTGGCTGTCATACCGTTTAAGACTTAGTGGAATTAAAGTCTTAAAGAGATTATACTGGTGCCTGCTTTAAGTTCCAAATATGTATGTTGACCTTTTTTCTCTACATTGGTTGTGTTTAGTTGGAAATTCAACATGTTGCCTTCAGGGACTTTAGGTTTTAGTTGACACTATAATATGACATCATCCTCCAGTTTCAGTTTAACTCTTAGTAATTGGTGCAAGGAAGTCTGTGTGACATCACATTTTACAGTCGAGCCACTCACCATTTTAAACCGGTGAAAGTAGTAGAGAAATACCCAGCAGTTATTTAAATATGTTTAGTTTATGGTCCCCATCACTCATAGTAAGAAGCTGATGGACAATTATGTCTTCAGTATCTCAATAACTATCTCCTTCTATGACTTTCACAGTTATTCTAAAGTCACCACCACAAAATGAAACATTATAATAGTTGCAATTAGTTGTTATGACCTAAACTACTTCTATGTTGAAAAACTACTCTGAAAACCTGTGTTCAAAAATCACAGTCTGACTTCTCTCCCCTTATGACATCAGAAGGGGAGAAGCCACGCCCCCTAATTTAGCACAACCTCCACCTGTGATAAGCACAACCCCAGATTACCCTGAATCTAACTGCCAGTTAGATTCCAACCGGAAGTTATATCCAGGGCCAATCAGAGCAGACTGGGCTTTTTAGAAGGCAGGGCTTAAAGAGACAGGCTCTAAAACGGAGCGTTTCAGACAGGTTAAAAAAAAGGAGATTCAGCAATGGCAGAGTGAGATATATAGTATAAAGTTTTTTTTTGGACACTACACCTATGAAAAAGGTTCTAGTTGAAACCCAACTCACAATTTCGAACCTGATAATGAGCATAATATGTGACCTTTAAAGGTCCCCTGTGGAGCTTTTGACCACCAACGGTGCTGCAGATCAATATTTTCATGAGTATGTCCCCATTTTGTGATACTCATTCCTGCTACCAGTTTCTTACTATTCCACTGATTGACAGTTGGTGGCAGTGATGTGCCAAGAAATGAAGCTATGTGCCTGGAAAGGCTGGGTAGAAGAGTGTTGGCTACAACACTGATGTAAACACGGCAGGATACCAAACATTCAAAAACATGATCTCTACAAATGTTTTGTGAGGGAGGAAAATGTTTTGTGAGGCATCGAGGACATACACAATATGATTCAGTAACAGTAACAGTATGAAGCATGGCTTGCTTTATATAAAAACCCTCCACAGGGCACTTGTAATTATACTATGGTTTGAAAGAATAACACAAGTTTGGCTTTGTATTGTAAATATGCAAAAATCATATTATTACATTTACAATTGGTGTTGCACTGTTATGCACAAGAGCTCTTCAGAAATGTAAGAAACTTCCATTTGTTACATTTGAGATTATTGGCCCTGAAACATTCATTTGGACAAAGTGCGTTTTGGATAACACAGCATGTTCAATTCATCAAGATATGATAGCACAGAAAGACAATTAACTCTAGTAGTTTGTCAAGTATAGTATGGGATAATAATGCCACTTTACTAACATAATTAATGCTTGATAAATGTAATAGATATTAAGACTTTTAAATAGACGAATAAGTCCATTCTAATGCTGTTCATGTACAAATGTTCTAAAACTGTTCTCCATGGAGCGTGTTTCATGGGTTGCTCAGTGACTGCGTTCTCTAATTGACTTTTTATTCAAACCAAGAACACAGCGTGAAAAGTGAGCGTTCTCTTTGTTAGGTCAGCTAAACCACAACCGCACAAACTATTAATATAGAACAGAATGAAATGCATCAAGTCATAAAATAATAAGTGATAAAGTTGAGTAGAAAGTCATCGAGCGACAGACTGGATGTGTGTATGTGTGTGTGTGTGTGTATTCTTAGCCTCGGTAATGTGTTCTCGTCTGCCTCACATAGCTCACTTTACCACTACAGCCAGACGTCTGGGTCCATCTGTCTGATTGGATTTCTGTCTGTCTGACTCTAGTTCTAGTGTGTGTGTGTGTGTGGGGGGGGGGGGGGGGGGGACTGTTACTGACCATCAGCCGTGTGTGTGTGTGTGTGTGTGTGTGTGTGTGTGTGTGTGTGTGTGTGTGTGTGTGTGTGTGTGTGTGTGTGTGTGTGTGTGTGTGTGTGTGTGTGTGTGTGTACGTTTCACCCCTTGCCAATTAGCGGCTTCTCACCTCCTGAGGCGAAAGGGGCTGAGTGTGTGTGTGAGACTTGATGGGGCTTGTCTGCTGCTGACTGCTCAGCCTCAACCTGAACTCTCTCTCTCTCTCTCACACACACACACACACACTTCAGTCTAAGCACTGAGCTCTTACTCTATGTCTCTCTCTCACACACACACACACACACACACACACACACACACACACACACACACACACACACACACACACACACACACACACACACACAGAGGACCTGAGCTGCAGCCAGTTGTTGATAATACAGCCTTGTCTGTCTCGGGAGGGACCCATGTGACACGCCAAAATGTGACAGTATTGTGTTGGTGGAGAGAAGGCGCGAGACGGGCAAAGACCAGTGCCAGCCTGCACCAGAGAGAGAGTGTGTGTGTGTGTGTGTCTTTGTCTGGGTTGTGCTTATGGGAGTGTGTGTGTGTCTTTGTATGTGCAACAAATACTGTCTGTTATTGTAAATGGTGTGTATGTGACTTTAAGAAAAAATTGATATGTGCAAGCAAAACAGGCAGGAGAGCTGCTCGGTAAACTTTTTTCACTGTTTCTTTTTTGTAATGCGATCATCCAAGCAATTGATTTTTCACACTGATGTATAAATAATCGAGGAAAAAAGTTCCACTATATTTATTCTATCAGCTCAGCCTTCCAAACACTCTTCTCTCTCCACAACAACTTGAGAATGTTTTTTTTCTGAAATAACAGCTTGATACCACGCAATTTCTTTTTGAGACATTTGGCAAACTATGAAAAAAATTAAAGAATCTAATGTTTGAGATGCAGCATATCATTTGAAAAGCACTCAGTCAACTGGCACTATTGTCAAGTTCTGGCCAAAAGAATGGAAAACATTTGATGCATTCCTTTTAAAGAAATGCAGTATTTCTCTTTAACATTTCTTCTTCCTATTGGCCATGACCAATCATCTGGCTGAGTTCTGACTGAAATCCATCCAGGCATGTTGGTTGCGTTCCGAATCGCATACTTTCTACTATGTAGAAAAAAGATTTAGCATGTCCCGATTCTTATGGCCAGATTTAGGATGGTTAGAAGTACCCGGATGTCCTACTTCATGCGGCCAAGATTGTTAGTGTTAAAAACTGCATCCTATTTGGGCGATTCTGACCCACAATCCAGTGCGCACGTGAAGTGACGTCACATCGACGAAGCCTCCATATGAAAACAAACGGGGATGCGACGGATATAAAAGCAAGAGGCAAGATCAAGGCGTAATGTTATGATGAAATAAGGGAGTAAAGTATGTCCCAATAGTATGCCTACTGCATCATAAGTAGATTATTTTTATCGTCGGATGTAGTATGTAGAATAGAAAAAAGAAAGAGTATGCGATTTGGAATGCAACCGTTGTGTGCTTGGTGAATGGAAGATCAAAGTGCTGCGTGGGACCCTGGTGGTTTTTAGTTTGAACCTCCTGTTGACATGCCATCATGATAAGTTGATCAAAGAACTGATTTACCAAAACATGGAATATTCTTCTTCAGAAATGACAGCATCCATGTTTGACACAACAGTCCTGTATGTCTCTCTTGGGGGATCGTGTTGTGTTGTGTGTACTGTTTGCATGATTTGATCATATTCATGTAGCTTAGATGATTTTTCTTTGTTTCTTTATAGCCAATAAAGCTTCACCATTTGTATGTGCCTATCACAATCAGTCTGCAACCAAATAAAGGGACAGCAGTGTCCACTTCAAGATGTGTCTGTAGTCGATGGATGTATTGTATGCATGATTGGATATAGCCTTCTACAGTGTTTTTCATTCAGTTCATTTTTAATTAGAGAGTGCCCCCTGGAGGTCAACTGAGGTTACACATGTACACCATTATCTGGTCATAAATGTCCTTGCTGAGGGGGTTTTAAAAAGTATCTTAACAGCTTGTCACGTGGGGTTTTTAATGTTGATTCCGATATGTATAAAACATAAACGATGAAACGTATACAAAATGATGTAAAGGGATTCAGTAAGTGTATACAAATAAGTAACAGTAACGCTGTATATGAAGGTTCTTGTAATAAGAATTAGTTAATAGGTAACAAGGTGCTTAATAGATGCTTGTTAACATTAATTTGTGTTAATAAGACTATACTTAAGTGTTAATAATAACAAGATAAACATGTTTATTGTGAGATTTTAAGACCTTTATAAGCCCTTTATTGATTGCTTAATAACATTCATACAAGTCATTTATCGAGTCTTACCAATTTACCTATGTCATCCTTTCACCTTGTGTTGCTTTATGAAGGCCAAACAGCTTTGATATTCATGTATTAGCTATACACAATGCTCTTATTGAACAGTTGATTATGCATTTTGCAGGTAGGGGATCTAAAGTGGGAACACTGCTTAGTAAAGGTTGGAAAATGACTATGTAAATCGGTAAGGCTCAATAAATTGTTCTGTAAAGCTTTTATTAACAACCTGAAGAAACTCACAAGTCGTGTATTAATATTATGAAGCAATTAATAAATAGTTAACAAGTTTCTTATATGGTTTTATAAAGGTCTAATAATCTCACAATAAACACGTTTATTATGTTATTATTAACACTTATATATAGTCTTATTAACAAAAATGAATGTCAATAAGCATCTATTACGGGTCTTATTACCTATTAACTAATGTTTATTACAAGGACCTTCATATAAAGCATTACCCAATTTGTCCATAATGTATTGAGATACAGATTTATTTACAGAACATACTGTATAGTTGACATGTTGTATGACTAAATATGTGATTTTTTTTTTATTACTAAGACGATCTGTTTGTGGCTAGTCATGAATGTCTTGCGATGACATCAGTGTGTGTCATACCCTGGCTATGGCCCTGTACTCTCCCACATACAGACGGGCTTTGTTTCTGCTACAGTGACTATCTGCCTCTCTATCACACATCTCCATCACTGTGGGTCCACATGATGCACAGACCTCCCCTTTACATTACTATCAGATCAGTAATACATTGACTGGCCCACGGGGGGAGCTATACATGCTTTATATTGACATGTATCACATTAAGCATCTCAGACACCAATAATTGGATTTTGACAAAAGGATTAGGTTTCATCTTGTTCTGGCTTCTCCCATGACAAGGACATGATGCTACATATATGGGTCTACAGGAGGTGGCTCCGTCATATTAATATCAGGTGTAATATGTGTATGTGGTGAGGGACTGCATTCTATTATGGAAGACACATTTGCTTTTTTTCGCTCTGAATTTCTGTCACCACGGAACTTATCTAGAATAAATACACTTCTTTTTCCTCCACCAAAAGTCATCCCCCCCCTTCTCCTCGTTTATCTTGCCTATTGCTTCCTCGGGAACACGCTTGACAGATCTCACAGCCCTCAAGCTTTTATAGAGAACTCTCCAGCATTTGGCTAATGTCTGCACAGTTTCCCACACTGATTAGAAGCAAGTCCACAAACTGCAGTATTAAGTCTTTGATTAAGTAGTTAAGAAAAGTCCTTGGAAATAAGCTAAACAAAAAAAAAAAAAAAGTGCTGGAGACAGCGATTAGATATTGTCTTTACTCTTCAAGCAAGTTTCACACAGAGGGCATTTAAACAGTTTTGTCAAACAAGTGCATTCACTGACTGCCGGAGTGCTCCTAATACAGCGCGTCCTTGTTTGCATGGCTTCGGTTAACCACAAAATGCCTGAGTAGCCATTTAATAATTCAGTAAAAAAGTCCTTGCATGGGAGAAAAGACCGGAGCTAGACACACACACACACACACACACACACACACACACACACACACACACACACACACACACACACACAGATGTCTTTCCCCCGAAAACCTGCACATCTTGGGTTTTTCCATTTTACACAAATGAAAGATTAACACGCTCTTTGCATAGCACTGCAGACTATGAATCACATTGAAACAAGGTAACATTCAACCCAACAATGTTGGTCAGTGAGGGAAACAAGCCGGCTTCCTCCAGATAGTTGTAAGATGTTCACCTGTTTTCATCTGACACCAGAGATGTTTCTTGTTAGATTGATGAGATGAGATAAGTGTGTAATTACTGTGTGTGTGTGTGTGTGTTTGTTTCTGTGTGTATTTGCCTGTGCGTGTGTGTTGTGGAAGTATCCTTACTGACGAATGCAGCACTGAGTGCCGCTCTGCACTTTGCGTGGTAATTCAATAGACTGGCTAGAGACAGAGGCTGTTAACGTGAGCCACAAAAGATTTAACACTCACCACACACACACACAGCCACACCCACACACACACACACACACACACACACACACACACACACACACTGATCGGGTCTGCATGTGTGTGTCCATCCATACTGCACACTTAATCATTCATCTGTGTGCGCGCTTACCTGAGAGCATGTAGTACTAGCTATACGGCTGCAGAGTGCGTTTGTGCCTGCATCCGTACGTCTGTGTGTGTGTGTGTGTGTGTGTTGGCCTAAAATAGCCCGGGCTGTAGTGCTCTTGCTGTGTTGGTGCTGGTATGAGCCTTTTGTTTAGGTGCTGCTGTGTGGTTGGAGCAGGCGTCTCTGGTTAAACACAATGTGTTGTGTGAGCAGCCTGTGATCTGTGCATTATTGATGCAGACGGTGACTGGGCTTAGCAGGGCCATAGGCTACAACTTAAAACATCAGACAGTGGAGTGAACTCGGGTTGAACTCTCGGGGATATTTTAGCAGGAGAGAGTGTAGACGGGTGGTGGGAGGGCTTTCTTTTGCTCATAGCTAGAGTTGAGACGCGATCTGGTTCTAGTGACATGCCTTTAGCAGTGCATTTTTAATGAGCCTCGGTCCCAGCAGACACAGATGATTCAGTTTGGCTCACAGGCCAGAAAAGTTTAAGATAGTTTGTCTTAGATATAACGGCTGAACTTGCAAGTGGCTACAAGGAAAACATTAAAAAAAAATTAATGCTGTAAAAGGAAGTCATTGTGGTGCAATTTATCGCGACTTAGACCCATGTATTATCTTGCATGCAATTTCTCTCTCGCACACTCACTCACTCACTCACTCACTCACTCACTCACTCACTCACTCACTCACTCACTCACTCACTCACTCACTCACTCACTCACTCACTCACTCTCTTCAAAGTTCATAAGATTGAAATGACATTGCATTGATATTGAGTTATAATGTGGCCGACATCTACGGTGGAAAGTGTATTGTGTATTCTATATTGGATTTCTGCAATGAAACCTTTCTGATGGAGCTCAGGATTATTCAATAACACTTATTACCAACATCTTCACTGTATAAACCTGTGATCTGTGTGTAACAGCCGACCTGTGTGGATGTGAAGCAGATTATAGAACATTCATCACCATCATATCCTAGCCTAATGTCGTTATGAAGCATCGGCACAGTGGGGCGTAAACCAGTGCCTACAGGGAGGAAATTCACTTACTCACTTAAACACAAAAGGTGCAAATTCTCTTGTGGATAGGTGCGCGCTAAAACTGGGCTAAAATATCATGGAGCTATTAGCATGTGCATCCATTATTAGTGGATCTGGCCCTGGGTGTTTCATAACCTGTGACTGAGGCTTTTATGTTAAAATGGCAAAGGTCTAATATATAGTGACAGTGTGAGGACATGCTTTTGCTGGAAAGAACCCATTACCTACTACTGATAAGACCATATCACTGCTCATGGCAAAGTAATCACGAGCAAAGAGAACGCTTGCACAATACAGGAAACATTTTTTTTTTGCTAGATTTCAAGATAAAAATGTGTTTTTATCTTAAAGAGCTGACGAGAGGACAGAGATATGGAGGGTGAGCCCTGACTGGAGGCAGCAGATAGAAGACTGTCCAGCATTAAAGAAAAGGTAGCAGTAGCGCCATGATCGTTTATCGGCCTGTGGGTCATAGCAACCACTGACATACCATGGCATGTGTCGCTCAGTAATGCGAAATGCTGGCACCAGCAATGGTATCTTGCGCCCTTAGAGGCTTCTTCCGCAACCTACATCACACCAGTCCAGCACACCCCTATCATTTCACGAAAAGTATTGCTGTAAATGTATCTATATATACAGTAATATATTTGGTCTTTATTGACACTATATCACAACATAACGCTGTAAATAAAGGGATGTATATGTTTCTCTGGTCCGTTCTGTTGCTAGGATATGTGCAATCTGTTTGTTGTTACTTTTGAAATGACAAGATGCTTTTGAAAAGAAAGCCGGACTTTGCTCCGGTGACTGTAGTAGTTAGCCTAGCCACATGAGCAGGTCTGACGGATCCATGACAGAGATTTAGAGCTAAATGACACATACCATTTTACATCAGTGGCATGCCAGCGGAAAAACGCTATGTGCCATGACGACGTCTCTCAAAGGTAGGGGACTTTTTAACATTTCTTTTACGCTCTTTGTGTCAACTGCACATGTCTGAAAAGAGACAACAACAAGCAGCCAACCAGACTCAGTTGATTTGGTCTACAGGTGGTACCTGGGCAGCAACAACCCATAGTGAGACAGTTGAGGAGGTTAGCCGTCGCGCTAGCTCTAGCTCGTTAGAATAATAAATGTTACCTCCTTGGCTTCAGTTCAGTTGACAGCCGGTTCAGAGACTTTTTTTTCTTTCTCCCTCATCTGTGCCTTGGTATTATGACCACTCACTGTGAACTCCTCTGTGACAGCTTGAGCAGGAGAGGCACAGCGGGGGGGGACGTGTCTGAAATAAGTGGAGCTGTTTGGTGTCAAGGAGTTTTCTGGTCACCACTTTAAAGCCGCATGGTGCTAAATGGTGTTCATATTGCTAGTTTTGTTTCTCACTAATACTTTTTTTTCTTGGTTTTTTTAACTTTCCTTTCCTTTTTTCTTTCACCACATAGGTGTCTAGAGAAATGAGCCGTGATGTGGTTTGGTCATGATTGATCGTCCGCCAAAACCCCAAAAATCTTCTAATGTATTCTTTCTTATCCAGGTTTTCCTGCTCTGTGCTGCAGGTTTACTGCACAACTCCAGCCCAAACCAGTTAGTACACCTTGTCTATTCACTATGTGCCTATGACTGCGCTTTTATGCCAGACCTTTTTGGATCCTTTTATGTATTATTCACTCATTTATTATTCATATCTGCCAGGGCTTGAATAGCATTTAATACACTCTGTGAGTCCTCAAAGGTTAGACATGTTATACTCTCTCAGGTACACACAATGTTATGGTCTGGAGCCAGCCATCACACCAATCTGGACTCTGATTAGACATGCTTTTTGATCTAATTTGATTTGAGGTCTTCTATTTATTCCATTCTAGCTGGTGTTAAGAAGTTCTTTGACTTGAAGAAACTTGCAGACTCCCCTGAAAATGGTTCTGCTGATGCCACAAAAAATGCAAATAAGCCCATGACGTTACGTTATCAAGACAGGGGCATTACAATCGGGGAAAAAAAAACCTGCTGGCATTTTGTAATGAATCCCACAACCTTGTTTTAATATGATACATTGAGAGAGAGCGAGAGAGACAGAGAGAGAGAGAGAGGTGTTTAGTTATCCGGTTGCCACGGAGAAGGTGCTGGCCAATCAGAGCAGACTTGGACTTTTTGGAATGGGGGCCTTAAAGAGACAGAGCTAAAACGGAGCGTTTCAGACAGATGGGGAAAAAAGCTGGATAAAAGGTGATATAGAAATAGGCAGTGTGAACAATAAACCATGAAAACTATTTCTAGTGGACGACCACAATATACATATGAGCGTGAAAAGGAGCAGAACATGTCACCTTTTACTTGTCAGAAGAAGCAACAGACACGTCCTTCAGTTTGTTGCTAAAGGCTACTGCCATTTAACTGCAACATCATTTGAATTTGTGTCCTGCCACTCACTGTCTGGCAAGCAAGGGCTGCCTCTGATTTTGTGTGTGTGTGTGTGTGTGTGTGTGTGTGTGTGTGTGTGTGTGTGTGTGTGTGTGTGTGTGTGTGTGTGTGTGTGTGTGTGTGTGTGTGTGTGTGTGCGTGTGTGCGTGCGCGTGCGCGTGCGCGTGCGCCAGGGATGGAAATTAACTTTTTTGCCTACCAGCCACTGTGGCAGGTAGATCTAAAAATCTACCAGCCACTCATCTTTTTTACCAGCCACTTTTTATACGCAATATCTTTTTTAATATATGCGTTAATGTTAAACAATACAATAGTAATATTAGCTAATGAAAGTGTTTTTCATACAAATGTTTTCCATCAGAAGTCATTTGTACTTTAAGTAGGCCAAGGAACTGAGTTGCAAATTAAATGGTACACTCTTACTATATATGATACACAATACACGACATCTTTATTTCAAAACATTGTATAATTGAACTCCATATATACTCTGGGTTCAATGCAACTTTTTTTCCCAACTGGCCCGCTTAGCCAATAGATCCGAGTTTTACTGGCCCCTTGTATATTTTCACTGGCCCTGCAGACACCTTTTTTTCATCATTTAGTCAATAATTATAATACAGTATTGAAGTTATAGGGATGTGAATGTGTCGACACATTGACCGGTTTTCCACTTGCACTCAAGTCGAATTTAAAAATAGAAATCTGAAAATCAGGGAGTTATGCCGTTTTATTAATGGGAGATGTCACCGTGTCACGTCTGGTCGTGAGCGCGCTGCAGGAGCGTCAATTCTGCAAGGTGCGTGCATGAAGTAATCAGCTACACATAAGAGTCCGCTGTGGGACCATGTTTTCACTGTTGATAAAAAACAGTGCAGTGCAAAAGATGCAGCATAATGTTAAACGCTCGTCTGAGACTATGACGTTAAATCATCTAGAAACACACGATGCCTTCGTCCGAGCAAAGCAGCGTTTCGTGAGATCTCACCAGTGAGTGCGCGAGCCACCGCACGGGGAAGAACTCTGTGGTTTGAGGCTCAAATAATAACCGGGGATATTCTCCCCGTTAGCGATACCGATGGGAAAGGCTTCCCTGTTTGTATGCGATCTGATTGTATGTCTCGAGCCTTAAAACACAAAGCCATGTCGACAAACTGACTGCGCGACTCAAGGGACTATAGTGAGCCGAATCCCTCCGTTAGTTTCTGTTTCAGCCGACACAATTCAAATCACCTCTAAGCACCAGAGGTGGGCAGCAGAGCCGGCCCGAGGCATAAGCGAACTAAGCGGCCGCTTAGGGCCCCCGACTGCCTGGGGGGCCCCCTAAAAAAAAAAAAAAAAAAAAAATTTTTTTTTTTTTTTTTTTTTTAGTTTTTGTGTTTGATATTAACATCATATTATGCAAATGTGAGTTATCATACAAAAAAAGGAATAAAATGTTTTGGTCTAGATAATTAATAGCCTAAAAATGTAATCAGTTCATCTGGGAGGAAATCCGAAATTATGTGATTATGTCACGTTCACATCCATGCACAGTGTGTATTGAGTTTATTTAAAAACAATTGGAAATGGGGCTGCCCTCAGTTGCCCATGCACTGTGTATAGTCTATAGCCTATTTCAGCCTTGTCTGTGGAAAAAAAGATACAGTAGCTGGACAACAGAGTTCTTCTGCTTCGTTCCTCACACTGCATTTAAATGCATTCATTATATTACAGAGAAATATGTCCCGTAAAAGAAAAAGAGCTCCAAGCCCAACCCAGAGGACCCTCCATAATATTTCATTTTATATTAATATTTTTATGGAAAATCCATGTGTCCTTCTTCAATAGCTTCTAATTCATCTGACCCAGTGTCTCCAAATTATTTGTTCACACAAAAGTTCTCAGATTTAGCCTCTTAATTTTCCTCTCAAAGTGCACCAGATTCATGCATTTCACTTAAAAAAGGTTAAAAAAATCTCCCGGGGGAGCATACCCCCGGACCCCCCTAGGAGGGTCTGAATCTCGGCTGTCTAATATTTTCGCACAGCCGCACAGTGGAGGCACTAGCGGAAAACACTGGGTGTGTGAATGATATTTAACACAGATCTATAGTTTTAGCAGCGCTAACATTGGAGAGGGGCCCCCTAATCATATTTCGCTTAGGGCCCCCTGAAGGCTTGGGCCGGCTCTGGTGGGCAGAGTAGCCAAAAAATGTACTCAAGTAAAAGTAAGTTACTGTAAGATTATAATTATTCAAGTAGAAGTAAAAGTACTCATGAAAATTATTACTCAAGTAAGAGTAAAAAAGTATGCAGTGAAAAGACTACTCAAGTACTCAAGAGTACAAGTAGGCCTACTGAATTACTCCGGATTTAGTTTTAAAATATACAGAGCAACACAAACGGTACAAAATAGACACGAACATAATATAAAACAGCAATGTTCAAATAAAGATATGTTAAATAACATAATTTTAAATAAAACAATAAATAAGGTATTTAAAAATCAAATGAATAACCCTTGAACTCAAACAATAATACATTCATTATCTGCCAAATTAAATACATCACCCTTCAAATAAAATGATAATAAATTAGGTTTGTCAAAAATTATATTAATTAAAACCAATACACTATCAACACTGTTGCAATTGTTTTGCACATACACATTTTAAAACAAATTCCTACAATATGTCACAGGCCCTGAGAAAATGATCTAGGTTGTGTTTAGCCCCAAAAATATAAAACACAAAATTAAACTTCGTTACACATCAAAACCTGCTGGCACACTCACTTAACGTATGAAACTACAGAGTGGCTGAACAAAGAGACCACTCTCAGACTCTCACACAGCCAGACTGGGGCATGCGAAGTGAGTATGCTACAGGGAGAACAGGACATGTGTCAAAGAAGAACAGTTTCTCTGTAATTGCGAGTGTGTGGGAGTCTGTGTTATATGCGTTTAACCTACATGGCACGGCCACGGACACAACATCGGTGCGGAACCGCAGCCTTTAAAAAAGTCCGTGGACATTGTTGAGCCCATGGTTGAGCCCTATGACAACATGACAACACTTGTCATGTGACTGAAGTGGCTGCATTTGATTGACAAGCTTTTGTAATGTGGTTTTTATTGGTTGAAATAGTCACGTGATAGAGATGTTGGCTGAAGACGTCCCCGGGGAGAGAAATCATGAGAGAAATAGCTCTCGCATGTAATAAATAAAATATATTAATAAATTAGGTAACGACCGTCAGGTAGCCAAATGGAACGGCGTAAAAGTACCGTTCTTTCTTCAAATATTTACTCAAGTAAAAGTAAAAGTATGTTGCAATAAAACTACTCCTAAAATTACAATTTATTGAAAAAGTTACTCAAGTATTTGTAACGGAGTAAATGTAGCGCGTTACGACCCACCTCTGCTAAGCACGGACAGCGTTTAAATAAAGCCTCTCATTTGTATGACCATTAGGGCTTTGATGTAAATACTGTAACAACGGCGGCAGCTCTGCTGCTTAAAGGAAAAGCGCAGTTTTCACTTTATTTTCAGCACCTCAACCTCTGCTGTGGGAAGAAAAAAAGGGGGCAAAGTAAGTCGATTGATTTGTCGACTTATGCCTCCACACGTTAACTCGCAGATAGTATTTCCCAGCGGAGCGGATCGCGCCGTAGTTCAGTTCGACTAGAAAGGCAAAAAGAAACTGTGGGACTGTGTAGCGCCCTGTCATCATGTTCATGACGAATGTATTAAATATGCAAATTAGATCGGACCTGACTGGAAAGTATTACCCGACACAGTGGCGGGTGAAGTGACACAATTTACACGCCAGCACGCAAATCTACCCGCATTTGGCGTGTGGCGGGTGTTAATTTCCATCCCTGGTGTGCGCGTGCGCGTGTGTGTGTGTGTACGTCATAGGAATCCGAGAAGACAGCACTCGATAAGTTTTGGCTATTGTACCCCATTTGCCACTTTCACAGTACATAATCCATCTTCTACAAGTTTCTTTGAAGTTGCTTGGTTAAATATTGGAATGTCTGAAACCCCTTATTAGTCGGTGAATGAAAAGGTTACTGATACGGTTCTCTGTTTAACACCGCGTCGATGTGTATCCAAAACCTGCAATGTTTATGGACTGCCGCAAAGTTTTCTGACTTCATGTCCAATGAAAACCTCCTCTGGCTCACTTACAAAGCCCTGTACCGAGTCCTGTGCATGCATCTAACACACCCCTTCACCAAAACCTCCATAGTGCTGGCTCCACCATCCAGGATCATGGACACATCCAGTCTTGATAGATTTAAAAGGTTTTCAAAATTAATTTTTCATATGTGTCCTTCTCTCCTATACTTATCAGTACTTTTACTGTGTTTTGTTCTATTGACCCACCTACCTTATTTGTCACACAAAGCATCTTAGAGTATCTGACATGACATAGAGGAATAAGGAGCTATGGGACTAGAGGGAACATCATGGGAGACAAAAGAATCCTTCCAACATGCTAGTCTTTATGTCGGGATGAACTCAGGCTAACCTAATGTGGCATCTGTCATCTTCTGCTATGACACGCTACACAGGTTAAAAGGGGGTTGATTGTCCCGCCTGACGCACATTGTCCTGCGCTATAATCAGGCTGATATGGTGCAGTCTGACTCTGCCATTAACATGAATACACACACGTTGTTAACCTACACTTGACTTGAGTAGGTTGTGTTGCAGTCTATATTAAGTAAGAGGCCTCAAAAGAATATATGATGTGCCTTTATTTTATACTGCACTATGAAACTTAAAAATATGACATTTCTTACCTTAACTGATGATATGGAAATGCATTTGATGCTGAAGCTCAATATAAATTGCATTCTAGAAAAAGACACGTCTAACCTCTGTTTGTTTACTACATATTTCCACCATCTCATTTTAAATCACAAACTAACTGCCGGTGAGTAAATTGAATAAAATGACTGCATTGAAAGCATATTCTTTCAAAGGACCTTGACTGTGAAATTCGATTCAGACCATAATAATGTCCGTAATATTAGCAGGACTAGCTTTTTCTCACAGGCTGCTCTGGTGGCAAAAATATCCCACGTGTTACTAGGCAGCTGTACTAAATGAAGAGGGTGCTTTTTTCTTCTCCTAATGGCGTGTAATAATGAGTCAGTGAGTGTGGGTTAGTGTGTAGGCCCATGTAGACTTGACTCAGGTAGGTAGGAACGTGTGTGTGTGTTTATGTGAGATAACATGGGTTGCTGTGGGCTGGAGGTTAGTTCAGGTTACAGGTTGGTGGTGTGTGTGTGTGCACGCCTGTCTGTGTGTTTGTGTGCGCCTGTGTGTGCCTATGTGTATGTGTGTGTGTTAGTGTGTGTGTGTGTGTGTGTGTGTGTTAGTGTGTGCGTGCGTGTGTTAGTGTGTGCGTGCATGTGTGTGTGTGTGTGTTAGTTAGTGTGTGCGTGCATGTGTGTGTGTGGAGGTGGGATAGCCTCAGAGTCACTGCCAACGAGACCTTCAAGGAAGTTTCCTTGGCTCTGAAGCCCCAGCTTTAATTGCTGGGAGTCTTTTGTGAATACCAAGGGACAGCACTCACTCACACCCTTTATTCTATTCTCGTCCCCCCCCCCCTCTCTCTCTCTCTCTCTCTCTCTCTATCTCTCTCTCTCTCTCCATTTCATGTCCCTCTCTTCCTCCCTTGCCCTATCAAAGAGTCTGGGTGTGTTTGCATCCATAACTTGGCGGTGGCAGGTGGGTGGTGCTCTGAAGTCATTGTGACAGCCGATTGGAGGACACCTCACATGTCCAGTCAGCGTTTTGTGTGGTTGGCTAAACAGTTCTTTAGCCTCATCAGCCAAGCAGCCCACTCATTGTAGTCCTCAAAGTGCTGTGCTTCCTGGGTGTACTTCTCTCTTTAACTTTAAGAGACAGCCTGGTGTGATTTAGTGCGTTGAACTTGGCGCTCATACACTTCTTTGTATGTGCTTGCTGGGTAAGTTTAAGTTGCTGTGTCACTGCTGCCTAGTCAGTAAGGACACACTGCTAACCCCTAAATCATTATTGGTTATGATGATATTGTGCTTAAAGAATCCACACATAACTATCACCAGAATGTGGTCTCGGTAATCTTTCAGCGAACTGTTTTTGTGATTACCACCACCTTTTTTACCGTCACTCATTTTTAATTAAAAGTTCAGTTTTTAGTTTGTCCCTACGTCACCTTCACATGAACGCGCAGCCGTCTTCGTCAGATAGTGCCGCAATGGAGAGCAGCGAGACACAGAGACCCGCCTCTTTATGCGCTCTGTCTCCTGATTGGATAAAGATTAGCGGGTTATCTGGCTATATCTGCAAGTTGAAAGACTGGGAGACCTGTGTTATGAACTGTGCATACTGTTTAAGTGATTGATGTATGAATATAAAGTGATTGAAAACGTATATTAACAAAAGAATATCGCTTACCCTTTACGTTTGAATGTCTGTGTTAGTTTCAATGTTGTGTTGCCCCCAAGTGGTCAAAAAGATCATTAAAACAGGCTTACATGTTTTTTGAAATAAGCTTCTGCCCTTTCTGGCAGTTAAGCTACTTATCATTCTGGTTACTATTTCTTCAAATATGTTATGCTGTACATATTGTACGTATTATGCATTCCTGTTCATGTATGGAGCTTTGAATAGAAGCTCCCTCCACCTTTAGCAGCAAGTCACTATGTTGTAACTGTAACCTGAACATACCGTACTGGAAAAACATATATTCTTTTGCAAGAAACGTAACACCTCTGCATTGTGTGTGTGTGTGTGTGTGTGTGTGTGTGTGTGTGTGTGTGTGTGTGTGTGTGTGTGTGTGTGTGTGTGTGTGTGTGTGTGTGTGTGTGTGTGTGTGTGTGTGTGTGTGTGTGTGTGTGTGTGTGTAAACCCACTGGTTTGTGCAGAGCACTGCAGTCCTGTCTTGCCAACTGTTCTGAAGTTGGCACCTGGCCAACTGTGACAGTACTTTCTGGGGCGTCAAGTCAAACACACACACGCACACACACACGCACACACACACACACACACACACACACACACACACACACACACACACACACACACACACAGACACCTACATTCAGACACATGAGATGATGGAAATGCCATAAATCTGTCAGTGAGGCTGAAATGAGCTTAGTGCCACCAGGGGGGTGTGTGCACTCTTCAGCGACGTGTGCACTATAAAATCCCATGGCCTATAAAAACCGATCTGTCGTGTGGAGTTGTGTGCGTACGTCTCTGTCTGCACATACGACAAGTTCCGGAAATACTGCTCAGACACACAGACACACACACACACACACACACACACACACACACACACACACACACACACACACACACACATACCATCTGACATTTTCTCTGGCTTTGTTCATCATCATCTTTTTTTCCATTGTATCATTCTATTTAGCTCTCTGTCCTTCTCTCTCTCTGTCTCTGTGGCCGTGTTTCAATCTATCCAAGGCTTATTATGTAAATCATGATGATACATGCAATTGTGACAGCTGATAGGAAAAGGCAAATTTCATGTGTGTGTGTGTCTGCCTTTAATTTAGAAAAGTTTCATCTGATAGAGGAATCATGATAAGCAGCAGCATGGTCAAAATGAGTAGCCATGTAAGGCTGCCTTCTGATGATGGGCTTTTCAGAGGTTTTTGACCAGATCTCAGCTTGCTTATGAGAAAAATGTAAAGTCCCTGTCCACTGCAGCAACCATAACAGTCAGACGTGCCATGCCACCCACCTGACTCTGGCATGGCCGTTAGTCGGGGGCATGTTGCTAGGTATGTGTAGTCACTTCACCCCAGACAGATGGATGCCTAATTCACATTCTCCCTCCATGGTGTGGGGATTAGGATCAGTTTGTCCGTCCATCTGTCACACATCACTTTTCATTACTCACTCATGTTAGACAACGTGCTGCCTTTAGGGGAGACCAGCCTGACTAGCTAGCTCTCACTAGCTTCACATTGCTTTCTCTCCTGCAGACCAGTCTGGCCTTTCTCCAATCTCTGTGGGGGAGGAGCCCGGCCCTGTCCGTTAGTAGAAGGCAGCCCCTGATTGGTTCTTGTATTCGTTGATGTCAACATGGATCTAGGGTATAGCTGGTGAGATATGGTTGGTCCCACGAGGCTAGATTGACGACCACATGAACCAATCAGAAGCTACGAACGTATGGTCTAAACGCAGGCCCTGATTGGCTCAGGCAATTTTGAGCAGACTCCTCCCCCACAGAGATTGGAGAAAGACAGGACTGATCTATGGGAGAGAAACAAATGTGAAGCTTGCGTGAGTTCAGGGTAGTTTCGCATGGCTAACTTGCTGCTGCCTACTGTCAACTCTTAATCTGGAGGTGTACCATCATGTGATGATGTCACTAATACATTGGGATTAAAACATCGCTGTCCTATTACTGGGTGATGGACACACAGTAAAACCTATTAAGACAGAGCATAGCGTTTCAATGCCATGAATGTACTGTGTTAAAAAGAAGAATAACAAATACTAAACCCTTTCTAATTGCCTTGCCTTGGAAACATATGTACGTATGCTATCAAAGGAAAGCCTAAGGTCTTCTAAGAAATATGGAGACATTTGCTATATTTTATGGAAAATAACCCCTTAGGCCCTGCACTGAGCAACTCAACTAAATTCTCATCTCTCATAGATAGTTCCAACAGTTTGTCTTTTCTGGTTTGTATTAATTGTTTAAATTTTAGTTTGAGAACATTTGTCGGCTTTTCATCTATGAAGGGATTTAATGTACCGTGTTGCTTATTATACTTATACGTCCATTTTTTCGTCTGATTTTTGTTTAAACTGCAAAAATGTATTTGTTAAAAAAAAAAAATACCAAAGCACATTGATTTTACCATATGAACATAAAGCCCAGGGGAGATGTAAGGAGAGGGAGTGAGGGAGACAAATTATGTGTTGGTGGTTTGTTGGTCAGCAGTGCAGGAGGAGGTGGCAGTCTTCCTGTCTCACACTGGGAGTGACGTGAGCAGATCATGAGCCCTGCAGTCTGGTTAGCTGGCCCACACCTCACTCTATCTGTCCATTGGTCTACCTGACTCCTGTCTGCATGTCAATCTGTCCCTCTCTTTATCTGTCTAGCTGTCTGTGTGTCTAACTCTGTCTCTGTAGCCTTTCCACACTGCTCACTCACATCTACTTGTTTCCATGAGCATACTTTATGTTCATGTGTCTGCCTGTCAGTCATTTTATCTTGAACATTGGACTCCCTCTGATATTAAAGTATGTTTTAAAGGAGATCTGGCTAGAGTCTGGAATGCTGCTACACAATGTCTGGATATTTCAGTATACCAGTATAGTGTATAAGGGGAGTGATCATCTTTTCACTGGCATTGTTCTATTCTGCAGTTCAGACCACACCAGATAAGGTCAGCTCAGTATGATTTTGAGCATGCCACACCATGCCATAAACCATGCCTATTCTCAGCCATGCCAGTTTTCCTGCGTGTCCATGCTCCAGCAGCATATGGCTCTAACACGCTGCCATGGGGGGCTGGAGTGTGTGTCTCCTGGCCTGGCCCTCCACAGCCCTGGGACAGATGGTGGCTCATTGGGCCCTGAAGAGCAAACTGTGGTGCCTGCTCAAGATACTCACTCAGCCCACTCCATCCTCCTGTCTGCCTGGTGAGGCCTCTTTCCCCCTATACAGAGCCCACTTCACATGCCAACACTCCTCTGTATGCCGGTGCATGGATGCTGCTGATTTAATTGGGTTTCCATCCAAGCTGAATGGAAAAGAAAAAAATGCAATAAACAAAATGTAACCACTCTCACCTGCGGATGTAGAGATTTTTCCTTTTGTTAAATGTTAATAATAACAGCAGCAATAGTTAACACTGAGCAAGGTCCCGGCCTGTTCCCTGCAACGACATAAACATCTGCACTAAAGGTATTCTAGGTAATCGCTTAGTATGCCTTTAAATTACGGTTAGTATTGGACATGAGAATATTTTAAATCTAATTTTTAAAGACCTACTTCACTGGTGGGAATATGAAGGTGTATTGAACTCTGAGATCCTATGTAGTATTTGTGCATACTTTTTTAAAATTTGTTCACCCTAGCCTGAGAGAAGGCAGAAAGGTCTCACTGTCTAACCCTACATTTTCCCATGTGTGACATCACACATGGTAACATGTAGGGTTAGGATTAACAGGACAGCTGGGCCAAGGGAAGACTCAGGGAAGTAAAACCAAATTCATTATATTGTAATAGCGATTTTATAACGATAGAACGCCAGTTCCATATGGGTGAAGTATTCCTTTAATATCGTAAAAAAACAGGCCTTATCTGCTGGCCTATACCGGCTGTTAAACTGGTATGATCTAACAGCACAGTAAACATGTTGTTTTTCAGCCTGTGTGTTTTTGTTTACAATCCCATGTCTTTCCCTGGTAATGTGCCAATGTCAACCCACTGCTGTGACACCCTCGGTATGTTCAGAGCATAGACATGGCCCGTCTGTGTGGCTCATTTAATGAAATCTGCCTTTTCTCAGTCACTGTTCATGATAGCTGTGCTGTAATGACCACACATGGGTTCAGAGAGACAGGATACAATGCGCGCTTGGTTTTTGGTTCAACTTTTTGGAAAGGATAATTAGTAAGTAACAGAAAAACATTGCAGCAGACAGGAACAATGTTTTATCTATTGCTTAAATTGGTTTTAAAGAAATAGACAGGCTGTGTCTTTTTTTTTTTCTTTCTTAACCTTTATTCATACAGGTAAATCCCATTGAGACCGAATACTCTTTTCCAAGGGAGACCTGTTTTCCTTTCCCACGTTACCATTCACACACACATTCATACACCGATAGCAGGCTAACTATCGACATTTGCCCGAGGCAAGGTCTTGCCCAAGGACACAACAACTATGACACAGGTGGCAGAGCGGGGATCGAACCTCCAACCCTTTGATCATCGGCCGACCAGCTCTACCAACTGAGCCATAGTCTTGTTACTGTTGCTAAGCTATGATGTGTCATATTGGTGTTTCAGTGGGTATGGCTTCATGTTTATGCCCTTATCGATACCTATGCAGAATTAGTTTTGACTTACAACCATGTCAGTATGTTCATTAGTTATGAAAATGCATTTAAGACATTGTACAGGGCACTTCTGACATTAGTGACATGCTGTGTTGTAGTCACATCTCTGACTCTTGTATTGGTAACAATGGATATTTTTACACCCCTATATCTACTACTATAAGAATATGTTTAGTTATTTTTGGTGTACCGCCCCCTCCCCAACCCCTGTGTAAAGTAGCTACACTCCCCGTGATTTTTAATCTCCTTTAAGCCTGAATCCAAATGCAGTTTGGTTGTATGGTCTATCGCGTATTAAAGCATAATCTACATGTTCTCATGTCTTGGAGAGACACACACAGAAAGCACGTCAATGGCCCTGGTTTGGTTTTTGACACACAGACAAGGACAGCCAACAACAGCCAGCAGAAATCCAGTCTTCTTAGCCAGAGTAAAGTTGCGTGGCTAACACAGCGTACAGATGAGAGCTCAAGTTCAAGGACTCTCCTCTACTGTGTAAAAAAGAACCAGAGTGAATTCTCTCTGCGCTGTCAAGTCAGCCCCTCGCCTCGCTCCCTGGGTGTTGTTCGGCAGAAACACAAAGACTTTTTGCTGTATTTGCCCTCGACAGAAGTACAGAGTCAATCTACAAAGTTCTACACAGTGACTGCGTAAAAGCCCACTCACATTTTTACAGACTTGGAGGCCCACACACACAACCACAAACCTGCTCCGCGACACAGACACAAAGGGTGTTTTTCTCACCCATGGCAGAGCTTATCCATTTGGATTATGTGTGATTGAGCGATGTAACCCCGTCTCTCCCACTCTCTCTATACCTCTCCTCTCCGTCCTTCTCCTTTTCCTTTTCTTCTCTCCGCTTGCTTTTCTCTCTCTTCTAGTTTTAGTGATTCCTCCACTCACTCTTTCCTCTTCACGGGGTTAATGAGCAGACCCGTGGCTGCCTGCTTGCTCTGCCTGCTGTTTTAATTCATTCAGGGGAGAGGAGTTCAATTCTTCAATCTTTCTTTTTGGAGAGAGAGAGAGAGAGAGAATATTTCTGCATGTATGAGTGGAATCGCAATGCATTTATTTGGCACAGCAAATTGAAATTCACAGAGACTCCAGTCAGCGCTTTTGCCCCGTCATGGATAGAGAGAGAGAGAGAGAGGCACGCACGCACGCGCACACACACACACACACACACACACACACACACACACACACACACACACACACACACACACACACACACACACACACACACACACACTAGTCGTTACCCTATCTCCATTGCTGGCCATCAGTATTGCCACCTCTAGAAACACACACACACACACACACACACACACACACACACACACATACACATACATACATACATACATCAGTGGGATACAGCGCACTCTGTCATGTGTGAAATGGGCTGTGGTTGATCCCTGCCCTGCTGGGATAGACCAGTGTGTTTCAGCAGATGGGAGAGAGAGAGAGAGAGAGAGAGAGAGAGAGAGAGAGAGAGAGAGAGAGAGAGAGAGAGAGAGAGAGAGAGAGAGAGAGAGAGAGAGAGAGAGAGAGAGGAGAGAGAGAGAGAGAGAGAGAGAGAGAGAGAGAGAGAGAGAGAGAGAGAGAGAGAGAGAGAGAGAGAGAGAGAGAGAGAGAGAGAGAGAGAGAGAGAGAGAAAAAAGGGGAATGGGAGAGGACAGAATAACAGGGTACCAGGGACGAGTGGGCAAACCAGGAGCTTTTGAGGAGAATAAATCTGAAGAGAGTAGTTGAGGGGGAGATGAAAGGAAAGTGATGTGGGGAAACAGAGGAGGAGTTGGAAAGCAGAGCAAAAGAGAAAGGGACGGGGGCACCCTTAGCTCAGTTGGTAGGGCGTCCCCCCCATGGGCCTCGGCCAGCAGCGGACCCGGGTTCGATTCCAGCCCGTGGTCGTTCTCTGCATGTCACTCCCCTCTCTGCCCCATTTCAACTCTGTCTCTACACTATCAATAAAGCATAAAAATGGCAAAAAAATATCTTAAAAAAAAAAATAGAGAAAGGGACAAGGAGGAGACAATGGAGGAAGAAATAGTTACTATAGCAGGGAAGGTGATTGGCAAGTCACAAAAAGAACTTTCAACAATATTTTGACAGAGCGGTGACTGAATGGCATTATTGCAAACCCTTATCACCCACTACAGTCAGCATTTGAGCCACTCCTGTGCGGACATATTCAGGGTCCCTGTATGGCCAGAGGCAACATTTAGGCATTGAATTGAACACAGTCCCATTTTACTGAGAACACTTGTTATTTTAGATTAGCTGTTTAATATATATATTTATTTATTTATTATTATTTATTTATTCTCTGCTAGTTTGCACTACATTCCGTGCCTGATGTGTATGTTGTATTGCTGTGTTGTGCTAAGTGTAATGAGTTTACTACTTGGGTCCAATGAGAGAGGCCAAAGAATCATTTCCCCCAAGATGGACAATGAAGTCAAATGTATCTATCTATCTATCTATCTATCTATCTATCTATCTATCTATCTATCTATCTATCTATCTATCTATCTATCTATCTATCTATCTATCTATCTATCTATCTATCTATCTATCTATCTATCTATCTATCTATCTATCTATCTATCTATCTATCTATCTATCTATCTATCTATCTATCTATCTATCTTAGGTACATTTACTTAAGCTGCAGATTGATTTATCAGTTTCCTCAACAGTTTTTTTCATCCAAATTGTTGTGCACATTTTAATCTTCATCTTCAGGAAATTGCCAAAAGCTAAAATATGAATACAAAAAAAATCCTCATTGATGCAGCATCATCCACCACTGTTCATATTAGGAGTTTGCATAAACTGCTGCCGGTTTTAAAAATGCTCCATGAAACCATTTCAGAGGAAGAGGGCATGACGAGACGACATAGCCTAATTAAAAGAGCTCTCGAGTCAAACTTCTTAGCAGCTGCACACAGAAATAGCTTCCTCTTCCGTTATACGCCGTAGCCAGAGAAACTGCCTCAATAATGACATTAAAGCTGGGCTCAAACTCACGGTCAGTCGGGGGGCACGTGGAAATAACTCAAACAATATGCTCAAACAGGAATAGAAAAGAGAACCTGACCCAATGTGTTATGCTCTCTACCCACTAGGCCTCGACATATGTCATTAGTGGAGCTTAGAGGACATCTGGTTTGGGTTAAAATGAGGTTAGCCCATTGTCTGCCTTATGTCCATGTCAAAGATGTGTCGGTTGTGCTTAATAACCTTTTGCTTAGTTATGAGTTATATTGATACCGGAAGTTGGAATCTGTCAACATCCTTCCAGCTTTACTGCAGTCTGAAACTGTCCAGTTTTTATCTAGACATTGCATTTCGAATGGGGGCGCCCTTAGCTCAGTTGGTAGGGCGTCCCCCCCCCATGGGCCTCGGCCAGCAGCGGACCCGGGTTCGATTCCAGCCTGCGATCGTTCTCTGCATGTCACTCCCCTCTCTGCCCCATTTCAACTATGTCTCTACACTATCAATAAAAGCATAAAAATGCCAAAAAAAAAAAATACATTGTATTTGGTCTATTTCTTGAAGTGCATCGTGGAAGAGTGTCAAACTTCAACTGAAGCAGCAGGGGCGATAATAAAGTAGATCTAAAGAGGAAAAGAAGGGAGTGTGGGACAAATTTGGAAAAAAGAGAGAGAAGAGAAGCAGCGGGGGTGGGGGAAAATAAAGGATTAATATTTAGTGGTGAAGGACTGGGTGTTCAGGGAGAGGAAAGAGCGAGCGAGCATTGAGAGAACAGCGCAGACAGACAGAGAGAGAGAGAGAGTGTGGCACTGCGCCACTCTGCAGCAGCAACACTGTCTTGACTGACAGCCATAGCCTGACTATACTGACTGACTGACTGACTGACTGACTGACTGACTGACTGACTGACTGACTGACTGACTGACTGACTGACTGACTGAGTGACTGGCTGGATGCAGCAGTGTCCCCCACCACAGCTTTGCCCTTACTCTCTCCACCTCCCTCTCCACCTCCCTCCCTCCCTCTCTCTCTCCGTCTACTGTCCGTCTCTCAGCAATGCAGCAAGTTGGACTAGATTAGAGAGAATACTTATGATAGGACTGTTTTAGCTGTTAGTTGTTGACGTTGTTATTCAGGCCATGTGCTAGTAAACAACATCTCCCCGCTGAGAGTCTGAGCAGTGCAACATTTAAGAATAAAAGAAAAAAGATTTAAGTTGGTGGTGTCTCAAGTTGAAGCAGCAGACATCCAGTATTGTCCCTTATCACTCAGTATCGTCCTCTTGGATATCATACAGTATAGGCTCTTTTTGTAATCTAAAACTTTCTCTTAATGTCTGTCTAACCTTGACTGTGCCTAAACTTTGTTTTTCGGAAGAATGTGATACAAATAAAGATATCATTATCTCACCTCCCCCCCCCCCCCCAACCACCCCAACCCTTAAAGCGTAGCCCCCGACTAGATTAAAACACATTTCATCTGCGTGGAAAGCGACGCCATGTGCTTAGAGAGCCTGATAGCCCCATAAAGCACCCATACACTCGCTCATGCTCCTGCATTATTATTATCCTGGCGGCGTGTTCGCTAAGATAAATGACATTGAGCTACGGTACAGTAGACTTATAGGCTGATAAAGAGGCCATAGCGTGTCTGACCAAGTGTCCTTCTACCTACACTGGCTCATACATGATAATCTATGGGAGGGATGAGAACCTTACAGAGATAACTCTCTCATGGGATAGGACAGAGCGACAGCCAAACACAGGGCCCCGGCTTCCAAAAAGTAAACTACTAACATTTGTTGGCTCTGCTACTGCAATGCAGCACTGTGTTGTCCTCTCCGCTGCCCCCCCTCTCTCTCTCTCTCTCTCTCTCTCTCACTCTCTCTCTCTCTTCCTTCTTCTCTGTGTCTCTCCCTCCCTCGCTCCGTCTCTCACCCTTATCTCCACACCGTAACACACTACGACTGCTTTATTCAGTCAGATGTAGAAAAATGAATCTACCAGAACCTGTTGTGGCCTTTCATGTAAAATAAAAGTGTAATGTTATCTATCTTTGTGTGTGTGTGTGTGTGTGTGTGTGTGTGTGTGTGTGTGTGTGTGTGTGTGTGTGTGTGTGTGTGTGTGTGTGTGTGTGTGTGTGTGTGTGTTAGTAGGCCTATGTCTGAGAGATGCAAAAAGCCTGCAGAGATAAACTGGGTTAAATCGTGCGGTACAAGCTGTAATCTGGCTTTTCGTCTGCGAGCGAATGCTCTTTCCTCTTTGGTTCCATTCTCTATATGCAGTCTGTCATGTAAAAATCAATGGGCTTTTCCCTGTGTGTGGGAGTTTCTGAACTACGGTAGAGTTAATCACAGTTCAGACAGCGCTGGCTGCACACTGAACCTTTATCGGGAAGACGAGACAGATCAGGTAGCGGGACCAAACAAACATATAGTGTCTTCTTGGTCATTTTTTCATGCCATGGTTGAAAGGGTTGGAGCTGCCATATCAACATCTACTAAATGTCATAAGGATTAGGGGTGAGGACATGGCTCACTTAAGACGCAGTCCCTTGAATAACTGTTAAGAAAAAAATAATGGAATGCTATTGGATTCTAATCCAAAACTCGTCACCACACCAATTAAAAGATTAGAACCATATTTTTACCCCCTGAAAGCGATACTGTTTGAACAGAGGTGGCAACAAGACGGATATGTTAATAGTTTGATTCTCTTGATTGACAGACTCATCATGATTATACAATGGTGAGGTGGCTCCCTCCTAACCTTGACACAACCATACCAACTTTCCTCTAAATTCCACTTTTTGACAAAATATGGTTTGGATCAAGGCTTTCAAACACCTTTTCAGAAAGCGTAAATGCCTGACACTGTTACGTTTGACTGCAAAGAAAGAGACTTGAGGGACAAATATGAAGAAGTTACTAAACTGATTCATTCGACATATTTCCTGAACTTTCTCATATGTGTTGAGCCTCTAGACTGATTGTAAATGTCATTAAAGAACCCACTATTCAACCGCAAGCGTGTAACTTCAGTGATTTAGTGTTGGCCTACAGTCAAAATGCACCTGAACGCATCCTGTGTGTAGACACTGACGGAGGGCTGAAGCTGTGTTGTGCGGAAGAAGGAATCAAAATGTCCACCCCAACACAGTGTCAATGACATCGGGTGTAAAACATTTCTTTTTCAATTCTTACTGGTGTTTGTGTCTCTCTAACCTGCTGGCTGTGTGCTGCTCACTCAAGCCAAACAGTATAGTGCATCATTTATTAAAGCTCCCATATTATACACTTTTCGGTTCTATTATACACCATATTATATGGTCTTAGTGGTCCCTAATACGTTTTTCTTTAATTGTTTGCTGAAAAAACTTTCAGATAATGTATTGTACTATGCTGATGTTCAGCTAATCTCACAATGGCCTATTTTTTTAAAAGAGCTGCAGCTCCCCTCGTAAATATACAATCTTTGAGCTGCCCCCGCCCCCTGTCCGGAAGCGAAGCCAGATACGCCTCGCCCTCTGTCTGTCAGGGCCGTGGACCAATAAGAAATAGGGGTGTGTGCTGCACAGTGGAAGCTTCTGGCTTTCCAGTTTGTGAGGTCAGAAAAGGGGAAAATTCTGACTGGAGTATATTGGGGGGGAGGGGTGGGGGTTTCAGAAAGGGGGAGAGTGAGAACAGGAGAGATTGTTATTTTTTTTAAATATTTTGGCAGTCTCTAGGCACACTGTGGACCCATGGATATGTTAGAACACATTTAAAAAGTGCATTTAGCATAATATGTGACCTTTAAGAATGTATTTTTAATACCTTCATGTTAACCCTGGGCATTGAAAGTTATGGAGTCATTTCAGGTTGGTTTGGAAGTTATCAAGTAAAAAGTCGGCAGCCTTTTCATCCAAGTGGAACTAAAGTCCACACACACACACACACACACACACACACACACACACACACACACACACACACACACGCTCACGCTCACTATCCTCCATACCAATACCTGTAGGTCAGATTGGCTTTGAGAGCTCGGCTCCCACCCACCTCTCTGCCTGCTCCTTCCCTCCTTCCATTCTCTCTGTCACTGTCTCACTCCTCTATTTTTCTTCTTCTCATTATCTGGGGCTCTGTCTCAGCTCCTGCTCTCTGTGTCTGTCACTTCCTCTGTCATTATTCTGCCCACATGTCTAGACTGAAGAGAAAAAAAAACCTTTGCAGCTCGCAAGTGTGATACTGGTGTGTGGCACTGTACGTCTGACACTTTCTCTCTTTGTGTGTCTGTGTGTATGGTTGTGTGTGTGTGCGTGTATGAGTGTGTGACTGTGTGTGTATTTGTGACTCTGTGTGTATGTGTGTGCGTGCGACCGTGCGTGCGTGCGTGCTTGTATGAGTGCGTGTGTGCGTGCGTGTGACTGTGTGTGTGCGTGACTGTTTGTTAGTGTGTGCATGTGTTTGTGTGTGAGACTGTTTGTGTGTGTGTGTGCATGTGTGTATGAGTGTGTGCATGTGACTGTGTGTGTGTGTGTGCTTGTTTGAGTGCTTCAGGTCTAAGTTCAGCCTTCCTTTCAGTTCGAGCGAGGATTGAGAGATTGAGTGTGTGTTGCGTTAAAGAGGGCCGCCATGGCTGTATGAAGGATACTCATCATCTATGGCAGCTAAATGACCATCAGGGCTGTTTGCTACTACTACAGCACTAGAGGTAAATTAAGGCCTGTCACTTAGTATGAGGCACTTAGCCAGTCTCTAGCTTGTACACCATCAAGCTGCATCATAGCTTACAACACTTCAACAACCATTTGCACTCATCTGAAGTCATTTAAAAATGTATTTGTCATTAAAAGAGATGGATATTCTCCTTAGAAATGCCATTTTTATTTAACTCTGTTTAAAAAAAATCGTTATGGTAAATGATGATGAGATTATGGTTTCTTAGGGAATAGGAGGACGTAACTTGTTGACATTGTGTCCTTGTGCTAAGTGTAGAAGGATTGAACTTTTGATTTAGATTGAGGTGTCCTTGTGTTTTAGTTTTAAAGGAGGAAAGCCACAAGCCAATTAGAAAGGAGTATACTGTCCCTAATGGCTATACAGTCTGGAAGTGTTAGATTGAGCCAGGTCTGACACACAGCCCCACTGCTGGTGATGAAGCTCAGATGAAATCAGTGTGCAGTTACATCATGATCCAGTGTGTGGGTTTGTGTGTCTGTGTGTGTGTGTGTGTGTGTGTGTCTGTGTGTGTGTGTGTGTGTGTGTGTGTGTGTCCTCCGGTGAGCTGTCAGCACCTCTCCACTAGATTGTATGCTGCTTTTCAGCCACATGAAGGCAGCTAGGAGGGAGTGGAAACACAGATTTAGTTTGATCTAAGCGGTGTAAGACACGGACCAGATGATCACAACATCTGACTGGGGACCCATGGGACCCTGTCTGTCCGTCTGTCTGGTGTCTGTCTAGTGTCTGTCTTTCTCTCAGTCTGTCTGGTGTCTGTCTGTCTGTTTAGTGTCTGTCTGTAATGATAATAATAATAATAATAATGGATTGGATTTATATAGCGTTTTTCAAGGCACTCAAAGCGCTTTACAGGGTTCCAGGTTCCATTCATTCACACACAGTCATACTGGTGGTGGTAAACTACCATAGCCACAGTTGCCCTGGGGCAGACTGACGGAAGCGTGGCTGCCATTCAGCGCCTACGGCCTCTCCGAACACCACCTCAAACATACAGCAATCATACACATTCATACCATGCAAGGTGGGTGAAGTGTCTTGCCCAAGGACACAACAACCATGACACTGTATGTCTGCCTCTCTGTCTGTCTGTTGTATGTCTGTCTGCCTGGTGTCTATCTGTCTTTCTGTCTGTCTGGTTGCTGTCCGTCTGTCTGTCTGTCTGTCTGTCCTCGTACGCCCTTCTCTCCCTCTCCTCACATTTCGTGTTCATTCAAGGCTTCAGAATAAACCGAACATAACCTTTGAGCCAATGCATCAGCCAATATTGCATTTTTACATAAATCACATGCACCCATAGTGAAGATTATTTTAGAATAGGTAGACTAAAAAAAAATTCTAAATCTAAAATAAGTGCCGATCTAATATATGTATACTGATGTTTAGCTCGCAAAGATTTGTGTTGTTGTCGTCTGATAAATAACACATGACATTGTCCACACACATAAATCCCAAAGCCAGTAGCGTGCACTTTTCCTTTGATATTTGTGACTCTCAAATACACAGCCTGAAAACATCCAGTAACTGCACCTTCAAGATAACAGTCATTTTTTTTTTTACAGTTAATTAAAAATCTAAATTCGGAAATGCAATGATTTTTTAATTAACATTTCCATTACCAAACGGTCTTTGATTATAGGCTGTTACAGACTAAGTGTGCTGTCACCGCCGCTTACACTAGATTACTTTCTCTTGACAGGTTCATCCTGGTGCTATTTTCAAATGAACATATTTTTCAGAGTGGTGTGCACAAAGATGCTTTGTCTTCATTACAGAAAAAGTTAACTTAAGTAAAACAGAATTTTCTTATTTTTTTTCAAATTCCCGCCAATAAAACATATTCAAGAGTAGTTTGACCCAACAAACACAGTGATGCTGATATCAGGGATATAACAATATATCAACTGATAATATGTATGCAACAATAGTGCATTATGCCCTGTCTGTGTATGCCATTTGGTTTGTTAAAGCCTGGTCTGACGGCACCTGCTCCCTGTGTGTTTCACTTTAATAAATACAGTTCCTACACAGTGGAGCTGCTCTGACCTGCGGGCTCTGCTACAGAACAATGTAGACTTGTCCCTGTTGTCGTGTCTTGTCACCAGTGGCGTGTGTGACTCTGTGTGTGACTCTGTGTGTGACTCTGTGTGTGACTGTGTGTTTTGCCTGACACCACTCCTATTTTGATCCAGGCTGCTCCGGCTCTGCAGGTGTGATAATACAGCAGGTGATATATTGCAGTTGCTCAGAGGAAGAGCATTGTGAAGTGCTGGATTGTTGTTGGTAATTAATCCCAGTCCTCTGGAGGGTGGGCCTGTATTTCCTCCACTATCACAAAGCCCAAACTGCAGTATGCCACCTAGTCTAAGGCTGTGTTCGAAAAGCCATACTAACGTCCTCCCTCCTACATACTCAACATGTATATACTACATACTGTCTACTTAACGATCGATTGTGTATGCTAGGTTCGTCGGACCGTTTACACTGAAGTATACAGAAGCAATAAAGAATTAAAAAAAAAAAAACTTCTGTGTTGTTTGATAAGACGCAATGCGTTGTGGGGCGGTTGAGTAGGAAGAGTAACCTATCGGTCCATACACAAAATCTTCCCGGAAGTAAGTACTCATCAGGGTATTTCTCGCCTACACAATAACCACAACATACTCAAATTTAATTCAAAATTAGTATGAGTAGAATGCCAGTATGGCTTTTCAAACACAGCCTAATATAGTCAGACCATACTACAGCTAGCAGTATGGTCTGGAAACACGTTGTATCATTCCTGAGATTTGCCTGTTTTCATTTCTATAAACCAATCACAGTCCTGGTCTGTGCTAAACGCAGGAAGCAGAAACATGTCCTTTCAAAACAGTGCAATATGGTGCCGACCGACATTGTTAATGATGAGCGCAGTGTGTGTGTGCGGCAACATTTCCTTTATCTAAAGCATTCAAAACTGAATTTGAACCTGTAGTGTTGCAGGTAGATCGACATGAATCAGCCAATGGCTAGAAAAGCCCAATGCTCCTTTTGATTTTGGTCGGCCATTTTTTTTGTGTTAGAAGATTGTGAATAGTGATTGTTGTGAATAGAGAAGTCCTGGGCAGCCTTCATGTACCAGCTCTATACTGCTTTCAAAGTATACAGTCAAACCTTTATTTCTGTGTTTTTATTGCAAAGAGGGCATTGTTGTAGCAGTACACTGTCTGTTTGGAAATATCCAACACCATTCAGCACAGACACAGAATGCATGTGAGGAACCAGAGGCATGCAGACACCGAGAGCACTTTGAACAGCATTTGAAAAGATAAAGTAAAAATTCCACCTTCAGAAGAAATATGAAAGGCTGTGTTCAGACTGATACCAGTGCTGCACAGACATTCATTTTAATAGGACCTGTGCATTGATGCAATGGGTGCTGGCATACAGAGCTCCACCTACAAAAATCGCAAGATTGTCTGCAAACAACGTGAACCAGGCTTAGTTTTAACCACAAAGCTGTGGTAGCCAATCAAACATGTACAAGCTCACATTCCTGCTTGGTTACGATGTAGCGGGGGAATTTTTCACGTCACGTAAACACAGCCTGAATTTTATTTTTGAAGTCTATTTTTTTTCCCCCGATTTCTTTTTCCAAAGCTTTAGGAGTAACATTTGGATGAGAACTTTCCCCATAGATTTTTGATTTGTGTCAGTGCCTTTAAAAAAAAGGGAGGGGGAGGGGTCAACAGTTCCAAAAGTATCGTTCAATCTCTAGTGTCGTCACATGTTAGCAGCAAAAACAGCATGGCCAAACAACAAAAAAGGGAGAGAAATAGAAATAAATAAGGTATTAGTTGGTGTTTTTCAGAATTAAGTGGTGTTATTTTTTGATGAATGCAATCCAGCCAGGTTCAGGCCACTGTGTGTTTGCTGATGAAAGCGGGTTGAGTGACATTTCCCAGCAGCTGTTCATTTGGGATTTGTCATTTGGCTGAAATGTGCCACCATGACATTTTTCGCTTAAAGCAATACAATGACATTCTATATTTTAGCTGGCTTTTTTTCCCTTTCCTTTTCATATAGTCCCCCCTTATTATTTACCCAACACATGGTATGAGAGACGTGTACTATCAGACTTCCGTTAGGTCATTTCATCAGTGCTGCTAGCCCGAAGCTAACACCGCACTCATTGCTTTCAATGAGAAATGATAACAGTGCTAAACAGAGCGTTGTTTGGGCTGCTGCTGAATGATGCAGACCGCCTTTTCCACTCTTTGTCATGGATGTGTAGCAAAGCAACATGTGGTTAGGGCCATCGTTAAAGAGCTGATCAATAGATTACATAGGAATGAATGAACGGGCCCCAGCAAATCAAACAAAGTCATGACTATATCACAGTACAAATTCTGTTTGATATTCAATGCTCATAAGAATATTTAATCTTTATTTTATTTCACACTATATTACCTTTTCAAATCAAAGGGTGACCTATGCCAGCAGATCCTATGGCTGTCCTTGCGTGGGAATGTTTCTCTGCACTTCTGAAAGAGCTGTTTAAAAAATATACGGAGCCAGATTAATGAGGTAATTAAAAAGAATAAAGAAAAAAACAGTTTGAACCAAAAGAAAAAAAAATTAACATTGTAACTTTCACAAGTGGAGGATTTATTTCAGGGCAGTTGAATTAGACTGCACAGGTGTGATATAATCAACTGGCAACTGTGTCTCTACAACATGTAACATAAGCTAACAGATGATTCAGTGCTCTGTCCATTCTGTTTATACTTGGTTGATGTTTGGGTATAGGGTGAGGCATAAAATCTCACTTGCTCGCCATCTTTAAACCAGGCACTCAGCGATTGTGAATGTTTTTTTTAATACTCATGGCTTTCCCAGCAACCTATGTGATCATTATCACAGTATGTCAATGTGCTACTTATTTATTTAGCATAACTACATTCATCCATTTTGTCATCCCATCAGTGTAATGTTGTAGCTGCTGCGTCTGCCTTTCCGCTGACAGCATTGTTTTACCTGGCAGTGACTTTGGCTGGCTCCTCTGTCCCTCTGGATGTACAGACAGAACAGTGTGTCCGTGCTGTGCGTGGGATACATTGTGGTTTATACGCACACCCACAGACAGGACACTGATGAGAAATCTGACCTTCACTACATTAGAGGTGGTGTGTGTGTGTGTGTGTGTGTGTGTGTGTGTGTGTGTGTGTGTGTGTGTGTGTGTGTGTGTGTGTGTGTGTGTGTGTGTGTGTGTGCGTGCGTGCGTGCGTGCGTGCGTGCGTGCGTGCGTGCGTGCGTGCGTGCGTGCGTGCGTGCGTGCGTGCGTGCGTGCGTGCGTGCGTGCGTGCGTGCGTGCGTGCGTGCACGCGCGTGTGTGTGTGTATTCATTGCAGGCATGTCTGTCTGTGGCAAGATGACAGCACAGGGTGTTATCGTACTTACTTCTCAGACACAGGTTTAGAATGGGAATGTACTTGTCATAAGTCGGCACAGAGGGAGGATGAGCTGTGTGTGTGTGTGTGTGTGTGTGTGTGTGTGTGTGTGTGTGTGTGTGTGTGTGTGTGTGTGTGTGTGTGTGTGTGTGTGTGTGTGAGTGTATGTGTATGTGTGTGTGTCCTTTCTCAAGTGTACTTGCATGAAATCTGTTTTTCTTTAAAGGAATACTTCACCCATACGGAACCAGCGTTCTATCATTATAAAATAACTATTATAATATAATGAATGAGGTTTTTCTTCCCTCAGTCTTCCCTTAGTCTTCCCTTCCTGACCCTTACTGTGATGTCACAGTAAGGAAACTGTAGGGTTAGACAGTGAGACCATAAAACACTCTTTCTGCCTTTTCTCAGGCTAAGATTATCCGATTTCAATTTTTTTTGCACATTTATACTAAATAGGATCTCCGAGTTCAATACACCTTCATATTCCAACTGGTGAAGTAGGCCTTTAAGTCAAAACTATGCTAAAAGATATTTTCCCCAATTATATTTAAAATCACTGTTAAGGGTCAACCTTCAATTTATTAACATCCTGGTGGTTTATTTACGTTTATTCTCGACATTTCTGTTAAATACCAATTAATTCCCATTGAAAACTTCCAACGTTGAAACATTCCCGGAATTAGGAAACCCTATTCACACTACACCAACTGACGAGACACGAGGAGCTCTATTCAACCACAACAAAAGCAGGATAGTAAATGACTATAAACTACAAGTGATTTGGGAGAAATGATTTTTTTAGAGGGTTTCTGAACATAGACATGCACGGGTGGGACAAAAGAAACCCCAAAGGGCTTATAACGGATGCCCACCTAACATTAAAATACAATAAGGTAAGGTAAAAGAAAAAAGACAAACAAAAATAAAATTAAAAGATAAAACAAAAATAACTACAAAATCATGTTACAAAAATGAAAATACAGGCGCATTTGAGTACATATAGTAAAAAAGCAAATATATATACAATCTCCAGAGCTGGTAGCTACACCTTGCTCCTCTGCTCCTGACTCACGGTAACATTTCCAAGAAAAATCCATATTCCTTCTTCCTCCTTGTGCTCAGTTAGATTACAGCCTGTACCACTGTCCCCTCCCCCCCCCCCCCCAACCCCAAAATACAAGACCTGCTGTGACTGCACAAATCAACGGCAGTTAATTTTAACAGCTACACTGGTAGGATTTCATTGAACTTGATGAAGCCTTATCGACGTAACCACCTAACAAACTGCATCCAGCATTGATTGTTCATGAAACCGTCCTATACATGGAGACGTCGGGACACATCATCAATCCCTTCTGTGGTTTGCTGACACAAGGATTATCTGAAGTGAGCACTTTGGTTATTGTATATCATGTAGTTAGACAGACACAGTATTTATTGTGTGCCGAGATAAGTAATAACCTAGACTTATCATCTGTGTTATACGCTGAACATAATAGCAGAAAAGCATGCCTTGTGCGCCTATAATCTTAAATTAAACATATGTATTTATTTATCTGTTTCAATGCACATTAATGAACATGTACAGCAGTACACGTAGAAATGCCAGATTGTAGCCCGGGGGCTCATGTCCATCTGTAGTCCATTAGGCAGGTTGATGTTACAATACAAATGACAAAGATATA
>NC_137217.1:5927741-6002741 GCF_949987685.1 Ammodytes marinus | reverse complement strand
ATTTTCTTTTCATTTCCTATATTTGTTCAGGTGATGGCAAATTGGAACCGTCAAAATAAATACCTTAGGACGGTATGATGGAAATGAATATTGGTTTTGAAGACCACTATTGATTTCTGTCATACTGTCAAAGAAAACCACTGGTTTTGAAACCTTCCCTGCGTTCCAATCCGCATACTTCCCTACTATTTAGTATGCCAGGAAAATATTTAGGATATCCCAATACATGCACGTCAATTGTAGTATGCTGAAAATACATTAATGCCCCACTAACTCCAATAGCATTTTGGAGTATTCGTCTTTATTCTTGACAATTCTCGCCACAATGAAAAACAACTTCTTTATCTGTTTTTTTCTCTCTCCTGTGCCCCTCAAACTCTTCTGTACTTTAGTATGTAGTGTAGTAAAAAGAAAGAGTATGTGATTTGGAACGCAGGGCTTGTCTTTTTCAAACCACTGTATACTTTGAAAGCGGTTATCGGCTCATCCCTTTATACCACACAACTCTTAAAGGGAAAATTCGCCGATTTTCAACCTTAACTCATCTACCATAATATCCTTTGGGTTGCATTATATCCCCGTGTATTTTTTCAACATCGTCCGTTTCGCGGGGGCCGAGCTTCAAAAATCCATTCACCGGTGACGTTTCTGTGACGTTTCCGTGTCAAGGAAGAGCTCGTGCAGACTACAGACTCTTGGAGCCGAGCTCACCAACCCCCCTCTCTGTGAATCCAGGGGGCGGGCTCTAAAAGCACGTGCGAACCAAAACAAACCGTCTGTCCATGCCCATGGTCCGTGACAGTTTACTTGTATCATTTCCTGCATTGAAAATTGCATCTTTTCACACGGGCACAGACGATATGGATGAGGATACTTTAAAAAGTGTGTTGGCTGACTGGAATGAACCAGCAGGGTATTTAGTTGGGCCAGAGAAGCCTACACTGCTGAAGAAATTCAGCGAGGAAATACAGTATGCAGAGAGGCCGAGGCTGCAGCTGTTTCAGCCTTGGTTAGGGTTAGCCTTGTAAGACAATACAACTGGACCACCATTAGAAACCGAGAGACATTTTCAATATCCCAAAAATAATTTGGAAAAGACAACAAATACCAGCAAGACCGGGAGGGCAGATGATCATTGAGTGAGTAACATTATTTTTTTCTAGCATGTTGTAACGTTATCTTTGTCACATTGTGTTGTCTGAGCCATTGCACTGATGTTGCACTTAGCATGTCTATAGCACTTTTCAGAAGAACCCTTTACAACAGGTCAAATAAAATGACCAGTCTTTTGTTCTTACATTGGCTGCTATTGTTACATTATAGCTTTGTGGAGAGTAACCACTTGTTTTGTGTTTTAATTTCTTTAGACATAATCGACTTGTCACACGTCGGTTCTTGATTGAGTGGGTGCTCCAAAGGGGAGATACTTGGCAAGGGGACCGCATCGTCTTACCTGATTGTGTCATACAGCGCATCAGAGCCAAATATCCATCTCCAAATGGTCACTACAGGCGACAGGCTGAAGAAGACGCTACGTAGAAGCTACGGATGAGCTATGATCAAATATTTTGACCTGTAAATACTGCTGCTAACTATGGACACTGATTGAGATTTAATCATGTGAAAATGTGTCAATTCTCCTTGACTGTATTTACAAATAAAAATAATTTTGTATAAACATGATTGTTTTTTGTCATTGCATAGGTAACCATTTTAATACATAGGTTTGACTTATCAACTAAAAGTGAAATAGTTTCAGAGAATCAAACACTTTATAAGGCATAGATAGAGTTTAATATAACAAGCAAGTAAAACAGTGTGCATTATTCTACACACAACTGTAAAGTATGTACATATACAAATGTAAAAAAGAAAAATAACATTTTCAAAAGCTTTGAGTTTCCAGTGTGTTGGGAAAAACAATTGTAGCATAATGCTTCCTTCGTCAAGTTACTGTTGAAATATTGAGTGATGTTTAGCAGCAGCTTCTTCTGTAGTTGGTTTTGGACATGTTGTGAGGGAGGGCAGGCTGAGGGAGCTGTAGTGATGATGTCAGCACTTTGCAGGCAGCAGTCCCTTCTTCATGTGATGACGAGTTCTACGAGGGATGCTCTGAAGTGGTGCGTGTGTGCGGGATGTAAACAGTCTTCACAACAGAGTGCGTGGTCCTCGGACAATACACCATCTTCCTTTGGACCTCACCTGAAATGACAAATTATGATTGTATCACAAGGCCAGCACTGAAGAGATGACAAAAGAAAAATCAATGTGTTATACTGTAAAGATAATGTTGCTGTTGCAATAAATATATAAAACAGACAAACCACTATGTAACCATAGATAGGTCAGTCAGTTAGTGCACTAACACAATAGTAGTCTTTTGTCTAAGAAGACATCATGTTTATATTAGCAGCCAAGCATACTGTATGCCAGGGTGTGGCTATGTATTTGCATTAGGAAGAGCCAAGACGACACAAGGCTAGGGACATCAGTGCTAATCACCCAGCCATCACCATCAGCATAGCAATTGTTTATGGTTTTGGAAAGCTGATCATTTTAACGACATCGCTAATAACCATGCACATGGAAAACAAACACACAGTCACACACAAACAGTCTTGCAAATGCAACTAAATCTTCCTCAAGGATACACAGAGGGGCCTACTGCCCCCCTCACGAGTTCACTTCTAACTTTAGCTTAGCGGCTAAGGTAACTTGGCTACAGCTACAACCGGTAGACTAATTCCTCCTTGCCCCATCTATCAGCCTTACACCGGGACACAATATTCAACAGCGGTGTGGGCAGCACAGTTATTAATGTAGGGGAAACACTGATACTAACTACAGTAGGCTACTATGCAATTTAGCTCACGTTAGCTTACCTTTATTCGGATTCTTTTTCCCGGGGCTGGGGCTATGCATCACGCCGGTGAATAGGCAACAGGTAGGGCCTAGTATCTTCAGCTTACGCTTACTCCTGCTTCTTTTCTGTTTCCTAAAGTTGGCGCATCTAGGCACATTATAGGACGGCATGTTTTCTTTGTGGTAGTAGTCCAACAGTGAAATAATACGAAGCGCGCTATTACTGTACTGCTTACACGGGTCAGGTCCGTGCTGTGTTTATGTCACCATGGTAACGCGAGCAGCTCGGAATCTGGGCAGGCTGCAGAGCGTACCCCCCCCGCGCAATGCATCCTGGGGCCTGTAGGAACTGTAAAAACGGCTACGTCAGCCCCGCGTCATCAGTTTAAATCCGAAATCATTGTGCTCTCTGCCAATTCGGATCAATTTTTGGGGGGCTTTTTTCAATAGACTACTAATATACTCGGCCCTGATATACCATTCACATGAAAATGGGCGAATTTTCCCTTTAACCTCCTGGGGCCGGTTTCCCAAAGCCTTCGTAGAGCCTTCTTAACGCTACGTCATTCGTAACCCCTACGTAGAGTTCCTACTTAACATTTCGCCTGTTTCCCGAAACGTTCTTTGCTACGAATCTCTTTCGTACGTCCTACGTTGGTAAGGTTGGTCTGGAGCGCCTGCAGAGCCTTCTTAGCTCTACCGTAGGGATGTTTCAGCTCTCATTTGTGTCATTTAACTAATACATCTGACTGTATTTCATATCAAACGGACACAGCGATGACTGTATTAAATAACAAACTGTTAAAAACGATAACTGTATATAGCGTACATTTCACATTTAAAGTAAGCTATATATTTTAGCAGAATACCATTCACTCTGATTCACAAAGTGTTCAAACTATAAGTAGCCTACATAGTCATCTAACTGACTTGACAATCAGCATTAACTGATTGGATGCGATGTCCGTCAATATGAAAATAGGCTACTTTATACGTGATACACTACAGCCTACAGTCGGATCGTTTTTATCAGTTTGATATTTAATACAGTCATCGCTGTGTCCCTTTGATATGAAATACAGTCAGATGTATAAGTTTAATGACAAGTGAAGTCCCTGCGATCGCTGTGGCATCGCCAGAGATAGGCTTGGCTACTACAGACCCCCACATTTCCTTCCGTAAGCACCATGCGTAAAACGGACACGAGTGACATCCCTGTTGCGCATGGAACTGCCACAAGTCATTCATGAAGAAAATGATTGATGGAAACAATCTTAATCTCCTCCGCTGTTTCTATATTTTTCTATAGCCTAGGCTACCTTTTTTAAATCAGTAGGCCTACAGGCTATGGTAATACGTTCGACCAAGGTTAACACTAGAACCATCGCACTGCGGAGCTGTCAGCTGTGCGTCGGATTCTCCGCCTCAAAACATGTAAACGTGTGAAAAAATTAATGAATAATCAATTAAAGCTTACCTTAAAATAAGTGTGCCATGTTACTGTTTATTGTATTTAGGATTTTAGCTCATTTGGACGCTGTTTGGGCCGTCTGTTTTTATTGATATAGGCCATTGGCGATATTATATCTACTTTCAGTTTCCTTACTGACCCACCACGAAACGTGATTATTGTTCTTAAAGATACTTAGATTATAAAGCAAGAGGTGTTAAATAAATGTTTCGGCTTAGAAGGATTTCTAGTAATCTTTTATTCGCAAAGACTTGTCATGCAGCTTCGCATGAAATAAGCAGGAAATGGAAAATCGAACTCTGAGCAATCGATTTCAGCAGTGTACGTACGACGTATGGAGTGTTTCTCCTAAGAGACCGTTCGGGAACCACGACTACAGAGGTAAACAACTTTGGTAAGTCATAACGTAGGAGTCTTCGTAGCTCGCTAAGAGATGACGTTATCAGGAAACCGGCCCCTGGACACTACAGACTACATTTGCAGACATCAACATGTTTCTCTGAGTTCATTCCACGTGTTTACATCGCTTGTTACTTTTTATTCACCCCTTTGTTTCCTGCTGTAGTCTTTGGTGCTTTCCAGAAACATTTCACTCAGCCTTTAAGTGCACCTATTATGTGTGATTATTGTGGAATTAATTCTGCCCATGGGACTGTTTTATCACCGACACACCTATAACCGTGACACATTCGACATTTCATGGCAGCGTTACGTCGTGGGGGTCAATGTCTCGTGACCAATTAAATTATCCCTATAGATTTCTTTTCCGTCAAGTCGTTCACCTTCACAGATTTTAGTCTGAAGTAGGCAAGGTCCTTTGAATAACATGATGATTTTTTTTTTATCCTTCTTCTTCTTTTCTTTCACATGCTTGTGGTTTTCACTTTTTTGCTCATCCGAGAGCTTTTTGTTAAATAGGCCATTCATCAGCTCTATAATACCCACGCTGTTAAACACACAAAGGCTTGAAACTGTGCGTTCAGCCCTTCTGAGAAAACCGCAGAAGTTAAATAGCTCCTCAATCCCCCACCCAACATAGCTAATCAGTTTCATTCTTCCAGACAGGATCTCTCCGTCAGGGCTGCATCCCACGTCTAGCCTCTCGCACCAATGAACCTTATTGTCATAACTCACCTGGGACCCAGTGCATGTGGAAAAGCTCTGTTTACTAGAAAATGCTCGCTCTTGGGGGAGAGGGACTGAACTTATATTATATGTTCTAGCTCTTCAAACTTATACTGTTTAGGATCCTATCAATAATAGTAATACTGTAGGGCTTAAGGCATGAATCCCTCCTTTCTGCCAAGCTTCTTTTTTTAATGAATTATAGAGCACCAGCTCAAAACAAAAATGAGAAAGAGGTTTAGAGGCATAACAATGCTCCTGAGATACATACTGTAGCATGTAGATGAGAGATGAAAATAATTTTGAATAATATTATCCACTGGGGAATTGCCCCGTTGCAGCTGAATCAAAGTCAAGAAACAACAGATGTACAGTAGACTGTAGAGACAGTGGGCCTCATTTATCAAACTTGCGTGGAAACTGGTGCAGATTCTGGCGCAAATACCTCCCTACGCCAGGTATCGCGTGGGATTTATCAAACAGTCGTATCTCGCCAATCTCGGCGTACGCCAGGCCATTATTGATAAATGCGGCGGCTGAAAACAATCGTTATTTGAATATCACGCCCCTATATTTTCTCAGTTTAGAGGCCTCGCCTATAGGTTTTCAGTATCGCTCAAATGCTATAAAACAGCATATACAATTATATGTCGCCATTTCTTTACATAGATGAAGAAAAATTGGTCTGACTCAAAAATCGCCACTAAAAAAGCGTGTTGCTGCTCTGAAATGCAACACCAACTGGAGGTGCGGGAATAATATAAGTGGTAGAGGAGGAAAAGATGCACCAACTGTCCGATAATGGTCCCCATGAAAGAAATACACGTCTGCAGAGATTTGAATGATTAGAATGTGTTGGCCCTTTTAGATAGCACTACTCAAAAGGGTTTTAAAAACTAAAAATAACACATTTTGCGTTTTACTGTATGACAGCATGCGCTTGGCATGAGTGGTCAGCCCGGCGGTCAGCTGCACAAGCCGGCCCGGCAACGATCAGCTGTGAGAGCGCCCACTGTCCTGCTCCACCAGCAGATCGGAAAAACAAGACGAAACCTGTCGGTTAATGGTGGAAATAAATCGCTCGCTTAAGCGATCAATATCACATTAAAAGAGGAACTAAAATCTCAAAAGTGCGTCAAATGAATAAAATGTTAAGCTGAATGTTGTGCCATGTATTTTTTTATTATTGAATCAGCCCTCCTCAGATGCACACCATAAGCTTCACATTTTTTAGTGATTAATATCTTTATTTCGGTCTGAGCAAACACTGCATTTGTATTATCTTCTAATAATTTTCCAACAAAGTCATCGGCTACCCGGCACAGCCTGCACTGCGAGTCCATGCTGTTCACAAACTTGCGTACACGAGCTGAGAGCTGGCGTCCATATTGATAAATGCAGAGGTTTGCGTGGAAATGTGCGTACACCCACTTTTCTGGTCTACGCACGGTTGATAAATGAGGGCCAGTAAGAGGAAGAGAATATGTTCATATAAGGATATTAAATAAACAAGAAAGGATCAGTAGTATCAGTGATCAACCAAGTGTTTTAAAGGTTGTAGTTTGGGGTTCTTCTAAAAACTGCTTTCATGGTGTAGCTTCCAAAGAGAAATATTATATTTCTCACAGGGCCATTGCTGGATCTCCTCTTTTCAGCCTCTATAACGCCCCGTTTTAGAGCCTGTCTCTTTAAAGCCTGTTTGAATCAAACTGCCAGTTAGATCCAGGGGTATCTAGAGGTGTGGCTTATCACAGGTGGAGCTAGTTCTAAGGTAGGTTGGGGATGAGGGGGGCGTGGCTTCTCCCCTTATGACGTCACAAGGGAAGATAACACAGGTTTTCAGAAAGGTGGAGGTGGGAAAAGAGGGGGTTGTTTTTTCTGTAGTCACCCATATTAATGTTGAAAAACCATGAAAAAGTGCATGTTGCACAATAGGCGACTTTAAACATTTGCATTTACCGCTGTCACAGTGTGTATTAAAAGAAAAGAAAACAGTAAGATCACGTTTGGGCATTTTTGCTTCCACTAGACAGATTTGGAGAGACAGAGATGAAATAGGGCAGAGGGGGGAATGACACCCCTACCCGGGCTGGATTGACTTTGAACAAAGAACGACCGGTAGTGGTAACAGGTGTCCACTTGCCAAAGGTCTCTTTGGCACATCTGTGTAACAGGAAACCTTTGTTGAAGGACTTTCCAACCTTGTAACCGTCACGTCATCAGTGTGATTCCATCGAAAAGACAAAATCAGGACAAAGACCTTTTTGTTTGCATCGGAAAAAAATCTAAAAAGATCATTGCGTGCTCCTCTGTGACTTGGAAAGCGTCAACCCTGAACAAATGGTGGAAGTCCAGACGGGCAGACTGGATGTGCGTTGGTCAGCACTTCCTGTCCCCTGCTCCGTCAGGTGGCTCAGTGTCTGTTCCTGAACTATACAGTCAAATTCATTTGACATTATTTTTGCTCAAGGATTTTGCTGTAGTGCTGAGTTTCGTTTAAAATCAATAGCAGCACTACATTTGCAAGATCAGCTTCAGTTCAGTGATAGTTTTAAAATGTGAGACTTTACGGTAAAGTCTCACGGCGTGTGTTATGCCCCTGTCTAGGGGAACCCAGGGACACAACACAAATACTAAAATGCCCACTCCCCGATCCCCAAACCACCACGCACAGACCTTACGAAAGTAAAATAGATATACATTCATGTCAGCTGAACAGTAAACAAAAAAGAGCAACAAAGTTTCAGGGTGAGTACTGCCAAAAACCTAATCTGGAAACAAAAAAACAAGCGAATCCCCAACCTTAACAGGAAATAAACAAATGAAACAAACTCTGGAAAAGAACTGGCAACTCACCCCTACCGGACACAACTGAATATAATAATTAACACATGCAGGGTTCAACATAACTTTTTTTTCCTACTGGCCCGCCGGGCCAGTGGATCTGAGTTTTACTGGCCCCTTGTATATTTTCACTGGCCCTGCACACACTTTTTTTTTCTTCATAATTTAGTGTCAATAATTATAATACCTGTATTAGAAAAATAAAGAAAGATAACCAGATCTAAAGGGAATATCTATACTGTAACAGTATAGATATTCCCTTTAGATTTGGTTATTTTTATTTTAGTTAATTATATGAAATGTTGATATTGCTCATACACATAATATAAAACCAGGCAAACATATTGAATTAGAAGCCTACAACTGAAAGTATGTTGAAAGAGTCGGCCAGTATTTTAAAGTCCAGTAGTTTGATTTTATGATTTTTGATTGTTTTTATTCTTGAATTTGGGCAGTTTAATGAATAGTTCACCTGCAGAAGTCATGTTCAAAATAAAAAATAAATAAGAGATGAAGGTCTGATCATTCTTTGTGGTGTGGTAGGCTGTTTTTATTACTTTCTCTATATGCATTAGGGATGTGAATGTGTCGACCGAATGACCGGTTTTCCACTTGCGCTCAAGTTGACTTTAAAAATAGAATAGAAATACGAAAATCAGGGGGTTATGCCGTTTTTTTAATGGGATATTTCACCGTGTATGTGAGTTCACGTCTGGTCGTGAGCGCGCTGCAGGAGTGTCACTTCTCCATGAAGTGTCAGCTTCACATAAGAGTCCGGTGTGGGACCATTTTTTCAAACTATTGATAAAAAACAATGCAGTGCAAAATATGCAGCATAAGTTAAACGCTCGTCTGAGACTATGACGTTAAATCACCTTAGAAACACACAATGCGTTCGTCCGATCACAGCAGCGTTTCACCTTGTGATCTCGCCAGCGAGTGAGCCGCCGCGCAGATGAACTGTGGTTTGTGGCTAAAATAATAACCGGGGATATTGTCCCCGTTAGCGATTTCAATGGGAAAGACTTCCGCGATTTGATTGAATGTCTCGAGCCTGAAAACACAGTGCCAAACTGCGCGACTATAGGAACTGTACAGTGAGCGGAGTCCCTCCGTTCGTTTCTGTCTACAACCGACACAATCACCGGAGACGCATTCACAGCGTTTAAATAACGCCTCTCATTTGTATTACCATTGGGGCTTGTATGCAAATACTGTAACATTACGGTGGCAGATAAAGGAAAAGCGCAGTTATCACTTTCTGCACCTCAACCTCTGCTGTGGGAAGAAAGAAAGGGGGCAAAGCAAGTCGATTGATTTGTCGACTCGCAGGCGGACGGTAGGCAGCTCTGCCAACGGAGCGAGAGTGCACCCGCTTCTTGCTCCACCTGTCAAAACGCCCACGCATCGGTTGTCCATTAAAAAATATATTTAATATTAGGTTTATTATATTGAGTCTTAAATAAACACTGCTTTCATTACGACTCTGAACGCGCATTTCAATGAACCATGATAGTCTACAAAAAAGGTAGTCTACAAAAAGATACTGAACTGTGATTGGCCAGTCACTGGCCCGGGCGGGACAGTGACTGGCCAATCAACTTGCCCTGCATATGATTTTACTGGCCCCGGGCCATCGGGCTATACGTTATGTCGAACCCTGACATGACAAAATAATAGAAGTGGTTCGGGAAACCGCGAGTGCTGCTGCTGCCAACCATGCCCCCGGCTGAGTGAATCCGGCGGAGCCTTTGAACGCCCGGAGGCTGATAGTGAGCCAATCAGCTTCCGCCACTTATGGAGCCAATCACTCGCACCTGCACCTGTGTAGAAAAGCTCATTCACACACAAGAGGTCTCACTCCCACCAACCACTCATGAAAACCAAAAAGGGAAAACAGCAAAGAACATAACAAAACTAACCATATACGGCCAGGGTCGTAACAGCGTGTCTACACAGTAGCTGTTTCAAAGTGTATGTCTACCTTTGAAGACTATTCACTTGTGTTTTAAGCGTGTAACTCCAGTGAATTGTGTCAGCTGCCAAAATGTAGGTGAGTTACACTCTCAATACTGTGCCAGAACACGTCCGTCTACAGCGTTTGGTCACCTCTCACACTGCGGTTATATAGAGGGTGTGGGAGGTATTTTGTCCCAATAGACTCTTAGAATTGTGCTCATGGTGCACATAACATGACGGTGAGGACAAACTATCTTGGGTTTTCAAATGAAACAGTTGACCGGTAAAAAATGTAAAGCAAAACTTAAATTAATTCCAACCTTCCAAACTCTGTTGGTACCTTGTATCTTAAGAGGGCACACACACACACGCTCACGCACACACACACACACACACACACACACACTTATCCTGACTGTGTGCCTGTTTTTATACCCAAGGCACGTTTTTTCCTGAGCTGCAGATCTGCCAGCCTGACAACTCCGATAACACCGGGGCCGCAAAACCTAGAGCAGCACAAATCATTCTACTACTCTTCCACACTCACAACATTACTGTATGTCGGCCCCGTATCTGTGTGTGTGTGTGTGTGTGTGTGTGTGTGTGTGTGTGTGTGTGTGGTGTGTTTCATGATGACATTGATTGGCAAGAGCATCTGTGCTCTGGCTCCCTGCCTGGCCCTTATCAGATCTACACTTGAACCTGCCCCGCTGTCGGACGCGTATGACTTCTAGAGAAGAGGGGGGAACTGAGCGTCTGATAGTGAGTCTCTCCTCATGCCTCCATATGCTTATCGCTCATGAATATGATGCATTTGTGTTTACGGGGGAAGGAACAGATCAGCTTGTGTAGGGGAGATGGCAGACAGCTCTGAAGCATTCCCTCTGTCCTAATCGCTAGCGGTTTTTTAAAGAACGCCATACCACCTCCACCACCTCCACCACCTCCACCACCACCACCACCTCCACCACCTTGGCGGAGTTGAGCTCCCCTGTCCCACAGCAGAACAGGAGTCCAGGGTTTGGCAGCAGATATGAGGCACGTCCTGTCCTCAACTCCTTGGTATGCGAAGCCAGGAACCAAAGACCCAGAGAGAGGGAGGAAGAAGTGCAAGTTTGTGGATTGTTAGGAAACAGCTTGGAGTTGCAGAAAAAGTCTGATAAAGGTTGCGACAGTTTTTGAGACAATGAGCACAGGCAGTAAACAAGGACAAGCTACTTGTATTGAGTTAAAGAGCGATTGATTGGCTGTGTTAGCATGAAAATACCCCCATGGCTATCCTCGCTGTGGATCTAACCCATCGCCACGAACCCAAGGCTATAAGAAACATTTTAATAGCGTAGTTCAGTGCAAAAATGGAGAGTGTGACCAGACGCCCGTGATTCAGTTGTCCCGTTGGGGAATGGGAAGAGGAAGAGGGGAGCCAGTGTGTGTGTGTGTGTGTGTGTGTGTGTGTGTGTAATCTTAGTACCCAGAAGCCCTCACTTCTCAGCAACAAGGCTGCTGCGAGAACTTACTGGTGAGAGCCCTAACACTTGTGGTGCTCCAATCAAAATGCAGTTGGTTTATGACTTTTTGATTTCTGGTGTAACAATGACATCCACAAAATACCACATATTCTTTGTTTTTACATAAACGGCAAACTCCATTCCCATTTTCTACCGTCCCCTTATTGAAGAGGATCAGTTTGCAATACTTTTTACAGGCCGGATGGTTTTACAATTTTGCTTTGACCTATGTTTCCGCGATTCTATCTATATGCAGCACTAGAAGACTCTCTTGGAAACTCCCCCCTTTTTTTCATTATTGGCTGTTCATCTCCTGGCTCCCCCCAGCAGGCGAGGATTTCGTGGGGGCTTCCCTCCACACTAGCTTGCGTGTGATGCATGCGTTTCAGAGAACATGCTGCATTCCCTTACCGCATGGCTTCGCACACACCACAAGCTCAGAGAAAAAGGTCAGACCAACCCAATGCTTTGATACGCTGTGCTGGTGTTTCGGAAGTTACAAACGCACACCCAAACAGAGTCAGAGGGCCCCTTTAGAGAGGCTTGTTTGAAGCTTTCAGATCTGAGATAAAACATAAAGATAGATAAAAAATAAAATAAAGTTAGAGAAGAGACAACAAGGTCTGCGTGTTGTGAAAGAGGGTCAATGAGGCTCTTTTGAACCAGAGCAGGACGTGTTTGTTCTTTAAGGGAGGAAAAGCAGGACAAGTGTGGGAGAGAGGAAGGGAGCAGGGACAGAGGAGCTAGTGCAGCTGATGAAGGGACCAGCGAGGAGGCATGGGTAGGAGGGAGAGCAGAGGCGGAGTGCTGCTGAGAAAGCAGGGCTGTGTACAGGAATGCCAGTGCCTCAGGACTTGTGAAGAAGCAGAGAAGCATGAGGTGAATAAGGAAGGCGGCACAGGGAGGGGAAAGGTTAGGATGCAGCTGCCCTCCTCATTCATCTTGATTTTGGTGGTGTTTGAGGATGATGTTTTGTGGTGAAAATATATTTTCAAAAAGTATTTTAAAACAAACAAAAGAAAACCTAGTATGGCTATTGGGCAGCATGCGTTGCAACAGGTCTGCACCTGAACTGAACCAACTTTCAACTGCAACCATCATCTGCCCTGCAGAACCTCCGACCTCTGTCTGTCGACAGGAGGCTCCTACTCACAAACCAAGACCAAAGGAAGTTCACCATGAATGAACCATACAAACGAAACTTTTGTTCAGAGATAAATAGACAGTATATACACAGTATTCTTACTATCATAACCCAGAAATATGAGTTATATTAAAAAAAAAATTCCACTAAGCTATACAGTTTCCACTGTCAAACGTTGGAAAGGGTACCACAGACCATCCCGTACCTATTTTGGTCAGCCCCAAGAGGGTGGAGCACACATTCTGCAGTCCTTCGACAGAATGGTCATTGCCATGAGACAGGGGGATTAAAAGAACAAAAACCCAATGCCCCCCATGTGTTATCATCTCGGCAACAGTGAATCATTTTGTTCTTTGAGAAAAATGTCTCCGTGGAGAAGTTGGCCTTGGACAAGCAATGACGTGCAGACATTCCACTTCGTCATTGTTTACTGTGTCACGTTATTCCTCTTCATTGAATGTATTGGTGGGCTAGACTGTGTCTAAACTCACTTGAAGGCGGGTGTCTGTTGAAGTTTAAAACTATTGGATCTGCCCAGTGCATAACGTTTGGTCGTGACGTATGTCATGCGCCGGCTTCTGACTACAACTGAAACTGGAGCACGACCTCAACGTCATTGTTCTCAGCCACTCGCTCTGTTTGCTGATTGGTCGTGAAAAAATCTATCCTGAGAAAACCCGTGAATATACCGCCGACCCTGACTACTGAAGGGAAATGAAAATTGACTGGAAGTTAGGCAGGTGGTGCCGGACTAGAACCCAACTAGATGCCTTGCATAACTGTGGGAAAGGTTGGGGCGTATTGTCATTTCACTCTTACCACAAACTGCCTTTCAGCTTTCTTATGGTGCTGAAAAGGAGACAGGGAAGGGCAGATCATCTGGAGGAAAGATAGGGAGAGCAGGTGATGCAGAGTAATCAGGATCCCTCAGGTAGTCGTGAAACAACTGCTTAATGTCCCATCTCAGGCAAATGTTCATGAATGTTTAATTCAACTCTCAGGTTGATTGAATTTATCGGGGAAGGAAAGCGGAACATTTCTCCTTCAGTCATGTTTGTGTAAGCGTCACTTAGAGATCTTTGATCTGCTGTAAGAATCAAGGGAGTCCTGTCGTCCTGATTGATCAATAGCAATTAGCAAGAAGGGGGAAAAAAAGTCAAGGTGACTTTCTGTATACTTGGACACCGTTCACACACTCTTACACCACCACTCTTCTAAGTATGCCAGACTCGGTCTAACATACTCCATGGGCCGTGTGTGTGTGTGTGTGCACTTGCGTACCTATCTAACGGTTGATTTCAGCATCATTACACATACACCAACAGGAGGCCGCAGATCCAGGGGACCTTTGTGTGTGCGTGTGTGTGTGTGTGTGTGTGTGTGTGTGTGTGTGTGTGTGTGTGTGTGTGTGTTTGTTTGGGGGTTGAGTCATGGAGTTGTGGGTCTGGCAGACAGCAGTGTGTCAGGTAGCAGGATTCAATACCGGACACCTGTCGGAAGCAGCACTGCACACGCACAGACACATAAACACACACACACACACACACACACACACACACACACACACACACACACTGATGACAGGGTCATTGGCAGGGCAGGGTCACAGTGAAGTGTGAAAGAGCTCCCCAGTCGCTCCACTACATCCCCTGTACTCCTCTTTTTCTTTACTCTCTCTCTCTCTCTCTCTCTCTCTCTCTCTCTCTCTCTCTCTCTCTCTGTCCTTTACATCCCCTCTCCTTCCTCACATACATTTTTGTATTATTATTTGTGCTGCCACTTTTTTTCGCCCCCTCTTATTATTTTCTGTCTGGTCCCCCCCCACCTCCCCCCACCCCAACCCAGGTGTCTTCTCCAGCTCACTGCAGCCTGCCTGTGCGGGGCTGATAAAGCCTGGTTAGGTTATAGGGGAGAGTCAGCGGGGCAGAAACAAATACACCACGGCTGGGTTTTAAATCTGAGCGCTGTCACCCAAGCACCCCTGGGCTGGCTGTCTGGCTGGCTGGTGCAGGCGGCTGTCGGTGTGACTGGCAGGCGTGTTGAATGGCTGTCTGGCTGGCTGGCTGGCTGGCTGTGTGCGTGAATAGCCAACCTGCGTCACGCTGACAGGAAAAAAAGCTCTGCCTGCCTCAAGTGCCTCATCATGGTAGCATTTCTCTTTGAAGAATGAGGTTACTGAATGCTACATGAATTGATGTAGCGTAACGTTTTTTAAGGATTTTATGACTTTAATAATGCTAATGGTTCTGAAGTCAAGATTGAAAATGCTGCAGAGGAACGCATTATCTAAAAAAAAAAACGTTATACCCTCTGTACATCATTCTTTAGAACAAAACCATTCACATTCGAGTCTAAATATTGTGTCAGGGAAGTATAAGAAAAGGCCCATCAAAAGTTGTCACACCCCATGTTGATTTCTTGTTTCGTCTTTTACAATAATAGAAAAACTAAGAAAAGCTGAAAAAAATCTCCACATTTGAGATGCATGAAAACAGCATTAACACCTCTGTGGTGTGGTAAAAGACTCATTACTTAATTATCCAAACAGATTTTCTGTCGCTGGATTTATCAATCAATTGACTTAATCGTTTGGAAGCCAGCTATTTAGTGTGCCTGGACAGAGCACAGACTGTGTCTATACGCAGCGGATACCGTGTCTAAATTGACTGCACTGTTGTAGCATCTGTTTTTATTACTATTCTGAGGATCTTTTTAGCCTAAACTGTTTTTATGTGGCACTAAAAAATAAATTAAAGTTGAATCTTGATTGACCAGTGTTGTGTCACTCCACCTAGGCATATGATGCCAGGAAGATGAGGCACTCGTTTACAGATAAGCAGGTGCTGTAGGAATAGATGGTTGCACAGACACAATGGGTGACAGAGGGCTGTTGTGGCAGCACAGGGGGCCATCTGAGATAGGATTTTCTTTTATCTGGGAGAAGACAAACAGAGTTAAGTAAGGAAAGGAGATAGCAGACACACAGGCATGTAGAATGACACCTTAGAGGCGACCAGACAGACAATCAGACTACCTCCCTCCACCCTCCACACCCCTCCCTCATAAATGTTAACTCGCCAATGAAAACACAGACAAATGCTCAACCAGACAGTGCGTGCATGTCCGTGTGTGTGTGTGTGTGTGTGTGTGCGTGTGAGTGTCTGCTTGTGTTCATGTGTGTGTATAAATATGAAGCTTCTCACCCCACAGAAGGCTTTGTTGTTGTTTTTTTATCTCTTATTTCACTCAACAACCTACATACACGCACACACACACACACACACACACACACACACACACACACACACACACACACACACACACACACACACACACACACACACACACATACAGGAGCCAGACAGTGTAGTGTGTATGGAGTGCAGCTTCAGTGAGTCCATCAAGTGTAATAATTGCAATAAATTATCTCCTGGCTGCTTCTCTCAGCATCCTCTCCTCCTCCCTTGCATCCCTTCATCACACTCTCCCTCCCTGCCTCTCTCCATCCATCAAGCCTTCCTTGCCCACATCATCAAACTACTCTCCCTCCTTCCATCCCTCCTTTCCCCATTTCTTTGCTAAGACCAACCGACCGGCCTTCGACACATTATCCTTTCCTCTCTTTTACTTTCACCCTCACATCTCATTCTGTAACCCATATCCTCACCCACTGTGTAAAACGTGTACATTAGCTGGGTAAGGTTTCAAAAATGTTGGATATCGATACAAATAACCATACATTGACTTCAATACCAGTTCCTGAACAATACTTTTTTACACCAGCCCTAGGGGAGAACAGGGTAATTTGTCACACGGGTAGGTTGTCACAATCGTTATATCTCGGAACCAGAAGGCGCTGTCTGTTCAATTTTGGTATGTAAATATCCACAACTGGGATCAGAGGTCACCTACATAGTCTTCCTTGGAGTTAGACTGCTGCATTTGAGGTGAGAGGAATGTTAGTGTTTTTCATGTCAAATTGAAAATATTTAGCTGCTCAGTATTTTTCTTCTAGGCTTTTACACAATGGGTTTATAAGAAAACACTTGTTACCCTAAACAAGTGCGAAGGGTAAACTATAGTTTAGATTGTTTTTAGCAAGCTAATTAGTTGTCAGATGGTTGTTGGCCTTGATGCTAGCAATAAATTCCAGTTGGGGTTGGTCGTCATAATTCTTGGGGGGTTGGTTGTCACCTGTTATCTAAAGGGTCCAGCCAGGAAAGGAACCCAATAACACAAGAAAATGTCAAGATGTATACTCACTGACACCCCAGAGAAGGAGAGAATTGAGCAGGAAAGGCAGCTAGCATGCAAAAGAGAAAAAGGGTAACAAAATCAAAACGACTCAATGCATCCCAAACTAGACCAGTTGCCAAGGCTACTGCACCCCCAGTGCACTCCACCCCAGCTGGGGAAGAAGAAACAGAAGAGAAAGAGACAGGAGGAGGAATCTTCATCAGATGAAGAGGATAGTTTGTGTTTGGTTTGTATGGAAACGTTCTCCAGCACCCGTTCAGGGGAGGTAAGGGAGAAGTGTTGTATGTGCAACCAGTGGTCACACAATCTCTGCTTAGTTAGAGTGAGCAGACCCTACATTTGCCATCACTGTAACTCAGATAGTGAATGTGTGTATCCTAGTTGAGTAGGCTGTTATTGTTTGACCTATTTGTTTTGTTCTTTATGTTGTTACATACAGTAGGTTGGTCTTAATATGGATTTCCTTTTTGTTAATTCCTTGCTCATTTTGTGTTAAGATATATAAAGTTATGTAGGCCTATTTTTCAACTTGATGGGGTTGGTTGTCACAATGTGTTAGAATGTATTTTATGGTAAATTTCTTCTTTATTGCAATAAGTTAGAAAAAGTGAGGGGTTCACATTTCAAGCCAACACCTTAAGCTTCAATTTAATGTAGGAATGACTATTGAAAGATGTTTAGGTGATGAGCAATTCTCACTAGAGTAAAAAGTGTGCCTACTTACCCCAGTCTCCCCTATTTAGTAGCTGCAGAGTCACTCACTCACTCACTCACTCACTCACTCACTCACTCACTCACTCACTCACTCACTCACTCACTCACTCACTCACTCACTCACTCACTCCTGCCTATCCCAGATAAATCACCGGCAGAGTGGCAAAAGCTGCAATGACTCATCCTCCATCCAGCCCCAATGGAAGTTAATAGAGTGAAAGAGAAGAAGTCAAATGAGCAAACAGCTGGTTGTGAATACTAAAGTCAGCCGGAGAGAGAGAGAGGCCGATAGAGATGGAGAAATGAAAACAGACTGAGATGGAGGGAGGGGGGAGGGGGGAGAGGGGCAAAGAGAACCAAGAGAAAGTCATGGTCAGTGTGAGACAGGTGAGGCTCTGGATGATAAGGAGAGTGACAAATGCCCACGGAGAGATGATGATGATGATGTGGGAGCATGTGTGTGTGAAGGAGGTGGACAGACAGGACAGGGAATATGGATGGATGGATGGGGGGGCACTCACCTCAGAGGCAGGGAGGGCTGATTGACAGCTCAGCTGATGACGGACTTCCACCACAGCTGTCTCTAGCCCTGCCGGTGCGCTGCAGTCTGTGTGTTGTTGAAACTCTCAAACGCGCTCTACACACACACCCACACCCACACACACACACACACGCATGCGCACACACACACACACACACACACACATCCCGTCGTACTTCCAGACAGTTGAGGACTGCCTATTGGCTGCTTCTTTAAAACTGTGAATGTCCTAACCAAACACTTTTTTATTGAAGGAATGATCATGATTCATGGTGAGTAAAAGTAAACTGAATGGAACTAAACATGTGCTAGCATAATTTACCCCTCTCTCTCCTGTGGAGACAAAATAGTTTGTTTCCATATACAATAATTTTGCAGACTCTGATTACGCAATCTAAAAGAAGGCCATGGATGTATTAAGCTGGGTATAGTGCGGCAAGTGTTGGCTTTTTTGACTATTAGTCTTGTCAAACCATACATATTAGTCAAAGTTTCTCCTAGTCTTGAAAAGCTATGTGGTCCTCTCGTCCTCTGTGAGATAGGTTGGCGATGTGGCCCATTGTTCAGGCACTTAAGAGCAAGTAGAGTGGGTTGTACAACACAAAAGCAAACCAGGATGGGAGAAAAGGTTTCTTGACAATTGCAATTGTGGATAACTTTAACCAGAATGAACATACACCATTTGTATCCCGTTCAATGGAATGAGGACAGCTATAGCATGATTGTGATGGATTAAGGCTGAAGACTTTTTGAAAATACATTTGAACATGTCACAAAAGGAAAAGCACATGTATTATGTTCATCTATAATCAAATCTCACAGTAAAAGTATTACACTGTAAAAGCTAACATGAGCCCAGATTGCAGCCCATTCACGATATGCACATCACACATTTCTTTTGTAATGATAATCATCACTTCTTTGCCAGATCTTTGTGTTACACTCCGTGGACTGTAACCAGCATAAAATGACTGTGCCTGTGCAATACACATCCCCATAAACTCAAGCCATGATGACATTACAAGAACACACACACACACGCACACACACACACACACACACACACACACACACACACACACACACACACACACACACACACATGTGTTTTGTGTTTGTGTGACGAGAGAGGGAGAGAGAAAGTGGGGGGGGGGGGGGGTGTATCAACTCGTGAAAGTTGTAGAGAAGATGAAAAAGTGATGCGGCCACCTCGTCTATTGCTCTGGAAGACATTTTTAAGTCCGCTTTTCAATTTACAGTTAATGAGATTTTCAGCAGCCTGCTCCCTTTCCCTGTTGTTAGTGTTTATCCTGTCCTGTCTCCAACAGAACCATCTTTTATACCTCTGCAGTTCAGCCTGTCTGAGCTGGATTGGCTTGTTTGTATAAATAGCCTTGCCGCTGCTGCAATCCCTGTGTGTGTGTGTGTGTGTGTGTGTGTGTGTGTGTGTGTGTGTGTGTGTGTGTGTGTGTGTGTGTGTGTGTGTGTGTGTGTAGATGTGTTGTGTTGATGCACTTGTCTATACATGTGTGTCAGTGTGCATACATTATGTATACTGAAGGGAGGCTTTGAGTGTGTCTTGTAGTGTCCTCTTGTTGTTTTCCTCTCATACCACAGGCTGACACATCTACAAGGGAGAACAAACATAGTTTCCATTTATCAGCCAGCCACGCTCCTATATACAGCAGCTTCCTACAATTGAAGCAGAGTACGCTACATTCATCCAATCCCTGTCCGCTTGAATTGTTTTCTTCATAGCTACTTGTTACCCTCTCAGTTTAAAGCCAACAGAGATGAGGGATGATTACTATCAGCACAAACATCTTTCATGCCCACATAACAAAAGCACCGCAACATCAAACCAAATGTAAAGGTTACTTTGCTTTGGACTGAAAAGAACTACGCAAAAAATCAGTCAACTGCAGTTTATAAGGAAACAGCAGATAGAAGTGGAAATGTTAAGTATTATTGAGGGGCTTTACAATCTAGTGTTCAGAATGATGCTACTTTGATCATTCAAGCAGAACTAAGCATACATCAGAAGTAACCTGTAATTCAGTTGTAGAAGAAAGGCTTCCTCTCTCCTAAAGGAAATGTCTTCTGAGAGAGCATGGGTTCGTGCATGTTAATATCATATACTTGTTTCAAAGACAGTTCTTATAGAAGGGTTTGGATCTGGTGACTGTTTAGGGCATTATTTTTTGGCATTTTCAAGCTTTATTAGATAGTACAGAATTTTCTCTTCCCATTGTTTGGAAGAGAGTGCCTGACAGAGTAAGTCCGTATCTTACATGCCATGTACTTCTTCTGTTCCTGTGCGCAAACTCACCTGCCCACCCCTCTCACTTTCTTCCCTCACTCCCTATTATCTCTCAGAGACGAAATGGCCTGAAAACAACCATAAAAATCCATAGCTTGCACACAGGGATCCCATAGCCCTGAGCGATGGCATCACTGTGGGTATTTGTCAGTGCAGGTACACATTATCGCCAATAACACACATCTGAGCCTTTGTTACAGGCGTATAGCGAGGGTTGGCCAGGGTTTAATGACTCCATTGAAAATATATACTGCTCGTGTGTTTGTGTAAATGAAGCTTTCCACCGAGAGCATATGAATCCCCCCCACACACACACACTGCCTGAGACCCAGTGAGGTATTTGCTACTAGGCAAACATAATGTTTCATTACCGGGTCCTGAGAAGGTAATGGGAAAAACAGAATGAGTCACCATATAGGATGTGATAGCAGCAGTGTGTATGACTACAGCCTCAGGCCAGGTGCCAGTGTGGTAGCTCATCTTCCCCCAGCTTTCCTTGTGAGTTTCTTAGTTTTTTTTCTCCCATACCGTTTGTAGGAAAGTAGTTGTTGAGTTGTTGTATGCTATGCAGGAGCTGTCCATAACTCAGCAGGTGCTGAAATAATATTGAAGAAATCTAGTAAGACTCAATGCTTACGCTAAATAAAAAACATGCTCAATGGCTTTCCACATGTGGCTATATGTCCATCAACTATCCATAATTCAAATCAACAGTAAACTGAAGTTAGGTAGCCTGGCTCAATAGCTTTGTCAGCTTCTGTTTAAGAGTTCAATGTACTCCTCACATCCTAATGGGTCCTCCCAAACGTTAGATGTTCTAAAGAGACAGACATGCTAAATAGCTAATATACTACTCACTCCAGTATGCATCCTCGCTTCATCCTCTTTTAGAAAGTGGGAGAAATGTGAACAGCTGTGTAATAATTACACAAACAATGAAGAGAATTCAGATGTGAGAATCCAAGTTTAGAGGAGGAAATGAAACGGAGAAAGGAGATAAAAATAAATGAACTGACGTGGGGAAGAAACTCAGACAGAAGGAAGCAGCAGGTAGACTGAGAGAAGAGAGATTCAGACTGAGACAAGTCTGTGCAATTAGCCTGTGTGATTAGATTAGACCACTGTGCTGAATAAAGCCTAGGGATATATCGGCCTAGTTAGCACACACACACACACACACACACACACACACACACACACACACACACACACACACACACACACACACACACACACACACACACACACACACACACACACACACACACACACACACACACACACACACACACACACGACCAAAGCTTTTAATACATGACAAGTGAGACTTCTTATGTAATAGTGTGTTCGTCACCACTACACACAGACATGTCGTCTAGCTGTCAGATGTGTAATTATCCACATGACGACAACACAGTGAACTGCAGCCAATCAGGACAGTGATGTTCAACAACAATCACCATCATTAGTCATTAGTCTGCATTGTCATCTTTGATTAAACAATTAAAGATTGTTAAAATGCTTGTCACCAAACCTCTTATAACTACATTGAGCGTGAATGACAAACTCCTCTACGGATTAGATGCTCTTAATTGGCAGAAGAATGTTTTTGAAACAAACAAACACATTTGAGTTTGTTCAAGAAATAAGAGCCATGTCTTGATTGCTGCACGCTGATATTTTATAATTGATTTGTCCCTCAAAGTATGATCCATTCTTTGGATTTTGTCTCAAGGATTGATGCATCTGTGGTATTTTTCAAAATGACTCTCAATCCAATCCAACTTTCCTGCAATCACAGGCCAAAACGAGAAGTGTTATTTGCTGCTGATTAGTTTAGGCGGTGCCCTGATTACTGTCTGTCTGTCTTTAATTAAATGCTTCGGAAAGTGACTTCACAAGTTTACAAGGACATGTTCTTAGATATGGTAAACTTTATATAACAGGGATTAAACTGTGGATAGTTGACTTTATTAATTCATCTGTTGATTATTTTTGAAGTGAAATTCTCTAGAAAATTCTCTAGAATAAAATGTCTACAGAAATAGGAATTTTCGACATACCAATTTCATTACAGGTACTTTTTAGTTGCTGAACTGAATAAAACCAAATGTTGTCTAATTCAAGGAAGTTAATCCTCACAAAGTCTCCAATATCAAATTAACACTCAACTACAATATAAGAGAAACTCGCCGCACTAAATATTTCAGCGCAGTGTAGGGTTCATAACAAATCTCCCATCACAATGATACTTTGACAACTTTTTACATAACTAATAATTGTCATAACAGATCAACATAGGGCTAGATGTACTTCAGGGGCAAATGTGACGCATTCTGCCGCAAAACACACATGCTATATTTATCAAGCACAAGGCTGTCTCTCCTGGTTCCATATGCTTCTTATGGAGGAAAGCACAAATAATGCTTATAGAGGTCGACTATGTATTCTGCGGGATTTACTGGGGTCATGCTACAGTATATGCGACTGTAAGTTTGTTTGGGAAAATTCCCCTCTTCTGAAAAGAAGGCTTAAACACAGCACTGATGGGATTTATAAGAGCCACAAGGAAGAATGCTTTAAACACCTGCCTTTCTATACCTAAGAACGTATTGGTAGAAATGAAATACATTTGATTACTGAACTGCAAATAAATTATAGACAGATGTTTTTTTTGTATCAAACTTGAATTTGAATTGAACCATTACTACAGGCTGCAACTAAACTTTTGGGGTGTAATATGAGGGAATATGTACTACACTAGGTGGAAATATATGGCTGGACCATGTATGTATGGACAAAGTGCTATATTTTGACCAAATTCTTACACGGATAGTCAGTTGTGGAATCTATTATGTGAATTATAGCAGTACCCCTCCCTCCCGCGGGTACTGTTGAGCCTGGAGACTCAAACGTCTTAACAGAAATCCCTGTTATGGGAACAAATGTAATACTTGTTCAAACAGAGTTTTGATGTATTACAGGTAGTTGATATAGGTTTCTAATAACCAGGCAAGGGACTTAAGGCTTATGATACATACTGTAATAATTCCAACTTAATGAAAATATGGAATATTGATTGTCATGAGGAATATATCGGGGAACTTAACCTTAACAAAGATCCTTTACAGAGTCACTCTTTCTCCAAGAGCTAAGATATTTGAACATTACTCACAGTGCCAGACATGAACCCAGTCTGTTCTCAGTACACTGTAGCAAGGGGGGATTTTCAATTAGCACATTTCATTTCACTTGGCACATTCACAATGTGCAGTTCCAGACTCAAAAGGCTTCAAACATTAAAATAGACAGTCAGACATTGGGCTTACAAAGCGTGCCTGAATGTGTGTGAGCACCATTTTCTCTTTAGTGTGTAGGAAATGTTAAACTGTGTCTTATCCCTCGTGGTGTGGTGCTGATGTCTACATATGGTCAAAGTGGTCATATGTTTAATGAGCCTGGGGCCCTCAGGGCAAGAGAGAATCACCCTGCTCATTAAATCCTGGGGAGAAAAAAATAGAAAAGTATTTCAAATGTATGGTAAGGGTGACCTCAGGCTGATTAATGCAGAGTGGGATCAGGGCGCAGTGTCTGGGAAGCTCCAAAAGGACTCAAGAGCTGCGGTACTTTAACTGCATTATTATCACTCTCCTTTTTCCTTACTCAGCTTCTTGTCTCGCTGCGGTTTTTATCGCTGCTGAGAGACTGAAACGGAGAGATTAAGGGACTCATAACAAGTTGCTTCATGTACAGTGTCACCTCTAATGTCCCTCCAGAGCAATATGGGATGAGCCATTAGGCCTGACCTATTTACCCTGGTCTGGTCTCTGTTAAGATTTGCTTTGAAAAAGTCCTGGTGCAGTTTGTGGCATGAACTAATGGTTCTCCCAAAAAGAGGTCAAGGAACCAGGAGACTGTAAAGGAGAGAACCCAGAGGGTCCATTCAATCGGGGGAAAAACTTCCATTTGGTGCTGGTTTTGCCAAATGAAGTCAAATTTGAATCCTGTGTACAGCTTGACCATGCTCCATTTTACATATTCCAAATGTGGGGGCAAGTCGACATTTACCCATTTAACTCACAAACAATGACACTCCCACCCATCATTTTCAGTTTTTTCATCTGATTTTTGACTAATACCGTTGTCGGCACTGGAGGTTCATTATTTTGTGTTTTTTTTATGCTTAACTTTGACCCTGCTGTCAGTCAAACCCTCAATCTTCTAGATGATGGTGCTGTGGAGTAAGTAGAAAGATTACACCAAGAACAAGTTAGTACGCTTTGGTGCAGAAAGTTTGGCATAGCTAATCAGAGGCACTATAAACAGTACAGCTACCTACTGGCACCAGTAAAGCTCACTCAATAACACCTTATATCTTGTTCATTGGATTCATAATTTTTTTTTTTTTACATGCATTAGGTGGGAGACTTTCTTAGGTGCAGTGATGTTCTACAGTCTTTCCTGTTCTACGATCTTTCATTTGTAGAAAGCCAGACTACGTGTTTCTTCATTTCCATTCTTCATTTCATTTTCATTCATTTAGTGAAATTCCCATTCTTAATGCAGGCTGGTACCAATTATTTCCCACAATAAGCACATTTTACAAAATATAAAGAGGTTCATTTAAAATATATTTGTATTGGATTGTCACTGAGATATGTACAATGTGGGACATTTTGTCGTAGGTGCTCGTCTACAGTTTCTTACCTAGTTACTTTTTAGCTCACAGAAGGACAGAGACCAACTTATCATGTGGATCGAATCACATTTATCCTCATCTAAGAGGAAAATGTTTGAATAAAGCACATTACAGGAAGGTTGCTTTTGGCCTGCTTGTGAGCTTCACTGATTGTGACAGTTATTGGCCTTTTCCCTCCTTCCTGTCACTCTTAAATGGACATAATCTAATGATGAACACTCAAGGCCGTACACAATGAGATAGGGTGGGCTACTGTTGAAAGAAAGAGGCTGTGAACCTTTTCTGGAGGTATTTGTGTGTTAGCATGAACCTGTCAATCATATCTTAATATTTAGAAGAGCCATTGATAAGTGTCTGTTTTAGTTTGTTTGTGTGTGTGTGTGTGTGTGTGTGTGTGTGTGTGTGTGTGTGTGTGTGTGTGTGTGTGTGTGTTGTCTTTATCTTTATGGACTTTTTGTGGACCAGCCCTTGGCGGACGACCCATGCTGTGAGGACAGTTATCTTTGTGAGGACATTTTAGCAGGTACTCACAAAGACAATTCTAGAATTGCACCCACATGTTGTGCAACATGTTGTGTGTGTGTGTGTACGCGTGCGTGCATGCGTGCGTGTGTGTGTGTGTGTGTGTCATGCATCCTAACTCTGCCACATATACTCTCCTCTCTTCTCTATCCTCCTCACTTGACTGTCTCTGTCCTCTTACCTCACAGAAGGTACGTCAGTCCTCTCCAGCCCTGTGGTTGTCTGACTCAGTGCGTGCTGAGAGAACCACTAAACGGGCAGCTGAAAGGAAATAGCGGAAATCAAAACACTCTGATGACCTGCTTACCTACCAGACTATTCTCTCCTCCTTCACTGCCTCTATCTCTGCAGCCAAAAGCTCTTTCTATCAGACCAAAATTCAATGCTCCATTTCCAACCCCCAACAACTCTTCTCAATCTTCTCTCCTTAACCCTCCCAGTCCCACTCCTCCTTCCTCCCTTCTACCGAGCCACTTTGTCAGCTTCTTCCGAAAAAAGATAGACGACATAAGCTCTTCATTCTCCAACCCACCTTCTGAAACTATCTTTTCATCTACTCCACCTTCATCCCCAACTCTATTCTCTTTCAGCCCCTTATCTCCTAATCAAGTTCTCACCCTGATAACCCCTGCCCGACCAACCACCTGCCCCCTCGATCCCGTCCAATGTCACCTTCTTCAGTCTATCACTCCTGACCTTCTTCCTTACATCACCCGTCTCATTAACACCTCTTTGGCAACTGGCTGTTTCCCCAACTCGCTTAAAAAGGCAAGAGTAACTCCTGTCTCTCTTCTTCCATTTCTTTCCAATACACTTGAGCCTGCTATTTTTAATCAACTCTCTTCCTTTCTTCATAAGCACAACCTTCTTGATTCCTACCAGTCTGGTATCAATATAATGATAACCAACTCTCCTTCACTGCTAACATTGCTGCAACAACCCGATCATGTAGATACACACTGTACAACATCAGAAGGATCCGTCCCCTTCTAAGCCAGAAGGCGGTGCAGATTCTAGTCCAGGCACTTGTCATCTCACGCCTAGACTACTGCAACTCCCTCCTGGCTGGTCTACCTGCATGTGCTATCCGTCCACTGCAGCTCATTCAGAATGCAGCAGTCTTCAACTTACCAAAGTTCTCGACTACTACACCACTCCTCCGCTCCCTTCACTGGCTACCAGTAACTGCCTGCATTCGCTTCAAGGTACTGTTACTTGCGTATCATGCAGCGAACAGATCAGGCCCAGCCTACATCCAGGACATGATCAAACCTTACAACCCAGCTCGTCCACTACGCTCTGCATCTGCTGGCTGCTCCCTCACTCCGAGGGTCACCTAGTCACTCGACTAAATCACGACTGTTTGCTGTCCTGGCTCCAAAATGGTGGAACGAGCTCCCCATTAACATCAGATCAGCTGATAGTTTACACATCTTCTGCTGAAACCTTAAAACACTTCACATCTCTTCAGACTGCACTTAGACTCAAATATAAATAATATGAAATAAATGCACTGGTTACATCTCCATGTAGCACTTACGTGCACTTTGTTGTTTAGTTTATTTGAAGCTATAGTACTTACGTGTTTCCTGTTGTTATGAGTTTGTACCTTCATGGTTGATTGCACTTAATGGAAGTCGCTTTGGATAAAAGCGTCAGCTAAATAAAATGTAAATGTAATGTAATGTGTGTGTGGTAGCAGGTCTAGCCACCCTTAAACTGCATCATCATTCAAACACTTGACTACACTTCATTTTTTATAAGAGTGTGAGAATGTGAAGGCTTTCAGCATGGGTGACTGTGCATCAATGTAACTTTTTTGTATCCAATGTGGGTTTGACTGCAGTGTTTGTGTGTGTGTGTGTGTGTGTGTTTGTTTCTGTGTGTATGTTAATATCTGTAAGAGTGTGCATGTCTCGCAGACATATCTGTGTGTGTGTGTGTGTGTTTGGTCTGAGGAATTCATTTCCTTCCAGACAGTCACTCAGAGCTCTCTCCGGGGAGTCCGGTCGCTGTGTTTGGCCGTGCTGCTGTGCTGTCTGATTTTCTTGGTACTTTTTCATTTTATTTCCCTCAGTCAGAGAGAACGAGATGTATTTTTGCTGCGTGACTGCAGCCTTTAATGTCTCTGCTGCCTCTGGCTCCTGCTTTTGCGCATGCAGGGCTCCTTTGTGTTATTCTTTTTTATGTGTATGTTTGTCTCTGTTTTCAAATGCATATTTTCGCTTTTACATAATTCTTTGAATGGCGTGCGATGGCATTTGTCTGGATGTGTGTGCCTTTCTGTATTCTTGTGTATCTTTCGGCCATTGTTGTAGAACAACCTGTCTGTTCTTTTCAGAGAGACCTTTTAAAACGCACCCGTGTTTTTATTCATTTGATCCAAGACTGAACCAAAAAGTTTATTTTTTATTTTTTATAAAAGGAAAATAAAGTAGGGGAGAGTGGCCTAAGTTGTGCATTTTGGAAGTGTTGCCACCCCTTGTTTCTAGAAAACCGTGGAAGAAATTGGAAATGTGACCACATATTTAAGAAGAGCCATCCATTTGACTCATCCTGTAAAGAAGGGAGACACAAGGAATAAGATATAAGCACATTTAAGCTAAAAAAAACACTGTGTTTTGCCTTTCAAAGTAAAATTTCCATGATCAAGGTTTTTTGATTATTGTGTCTGAACACTCATAGACAAGTTTGAAAACATTTGACACATGTTTTAGTGCTTTAGTATGCTACATTTTGTGTCTATACAGTTAGCACGATGTCAGCCCTAAATTGCTGCATCATGCTTATTATCCAAATTTCTGGGATTGGGGTGATTTGTGCCAGAAGGCCTAGGTGAGTTATAAGTAAGTAAGTATGTAAAATGTATTTATAAAAGCACATTTATGACAGTTTGCACTGTCCTAAGTGCTGTACATAGTGCATTCAGTAGGTAAACAATGAAGGTAAAATAACAATAACCAAAATAAAAGACATAAAGCCCATACATCCACATAAACACAGATAGTAGTGCAGAGGTAAGATAGTTAATGGGGAGGAAACACCAGGGTGTACATATGGGTTTTGAGCCTTGATTTAAAGGCAGAAATGTAGAGGGAATCACATTTGTCAGGTGGCAGTTGGTTCCACAAGCACGGAGCAACTAGTGCAAAGTACATTTCTGAGAGTTGTGCCAGTGGCATGGCTGTATACGCTGGTCACCAAAAGAAAGTGATTGTCTACAGTAGCTCAGAAGAGAGTGACATCTCAATTCCACTTAACGACACCACTGATGAGAGTTCAGATGGCCAGAAAGATGATGATGGTGACTCTGTCATTGTGAGCTTTGCAGGTAAAACCATTAGATCTGCTAGGCCTTGTTTAAGAAAATTGTCCTTCAATCTTTGTCAACTATTTACTTTAAATACACCTTAAATAAGTGATTGTCTAATGGATTTGTCTTGCATTACAGTTTATGAGATATATAGCAATGGCACAATTTACCCCATGGTATTCTCTCCAACCGCACAACTTACACCACACCGGGGGCAAGTTGTGCAACAAGACAACTTTTTTTCCGAAAGCTATATTTCTTCAACAGTTTATTCCAGATCCAAAGTTTTTATTGCCAGGGATGCACAACACCCTGAAATATATCTACATATTTGTGTTGGAGACTTTTCTGACAAGGCCTCACTTTAAAATCACTTTGAGTGAAAAGTTGCACAACTTAGGCCACTCTCCCTACAGAAAACATTACTAGAGTATGGAAAGACATTGTTTGAAAAAAAAATTGTTCGGTCTTACACACAGAAAGCACAAACCTCAGTAACACTCCATGTCGTCTTCTCTTCTCAATTGCTTCAAAATAAGTCCAAGAAAGTTCAAAAGTTTATGACATAATATTAGCTTCCTGGTGCAATTTAACATCTTTTTTTTGGATTGTCAGAGACTGTACCATAACTAAGTAAATTATGAGTTATGGAAGAAATGTGAGCAGAACCGATTTTAAAAAGCCTTCAACCACAGAAATGCATTTTAATCCCCTTGGCTTCACATGCTTAACTGTTTGAAAATGTTTGAAATGTCAGTGCGGATAGATAATATCAAGTAAGATGACGTAGATCGCACACAGCATGTTCATGTTTACCGAGCCATCTGCTCCGTGTATCTTAATAGCAAAGAAATGAGAGACAACACACCTAACACCTCGTCTACACAGGCCGCATGGGGAAAGCAGTCAGGCTCCTCTTCAGTGTCTATGATGGATCTGTCAAGCCACAATGTCCCCAGAAGACCTTGGAGTTAACCGATTAAGGCAACTATCACCACTATTGATGTTAAACCTACAAACACAACGCCATTGTAGACAGCTGCATTGGTTGAGATGGAAAATGGGTCAGAATAGAATGCTTTGAGTGGCGTTTCAAACTATGTTTACTAGCACATCTGCATCCTTTTTTTTAACTCTACCTTGACCACACTTCAAGCTAACCTATTTCTAGTGTGAAAACGAAAGTTCAGTTTACCTTACGTGAAGTGCTCTCTCACTGCTTCTAAGGAAATGGTTGTATATATCCGCTGTAACCTTTAGGCAATACCTTCTCTTTCTTTTTGTAGCAAAGATGTCATTGACAGCACCAGACCCTACTTTGGGAGGGTAATGTGGTCCATCAATTCGCAGAAACATAGCTGGCTTATCTTCTCCTTTGCAATTGGACCTACTTCAAATAATACAGCAGACCTCTATACAAATCCTCATGTGTCTAGTGGAGGAAATACAGTAGTAAATAGTATCACCAGAAGCAGGCCTGTGTTGGTGGGCAAGCTCTGATGGTAGCCAAGGTAGCCTCCGTCCACTTTACAATCTATTGTTTCACTCAATTAAATGACATCCTGTGTATACGAGCACAGTGAAATGCCTGCGGACAATCTTTGCTCTGATTTCTTGCCTAATCCGTCCAGTCTTTTCCCCGTCTATTGTCTGGGTTTGATGCGCAGCACTGCCAGCCAATCAAGCCCAGCTACTAAACAGCACATCAGGAGACATTTTAAAGCAAATCCTTGGAGATCCCTTAAGGGAAAAAAGGCCTTTGATCGGCTGTCTCTTTGTGGGAGTGTGGGCTAAATTCTGGCGGATGGCTTTTGTGCTGTCTTTATGGTCTTTGTGTGGAGCCCCTGTCTTCACTGTGGATTGTCAGATTAGGGTGTATAGCGTTTCAGCACATCTACCGTCGCACATACCACACATCGCTAGGGATGCCACAATACTTAATATGAACCGTACAATACGCCATCCGCGGTTCTATTCTCGCTTGAAAATTGTGGTCTTTTTTGGTTTTGCAACAACAGAAAGAAAAAAAATAAACTGTAGCCTAGGTTTCCATGCTTTGTACTTCTATCTGAATCGGCTGTGTCGGAATTCTAGAGGAGCACATGAACGCAGCATGTGGGCACACCTCCCCTCCAGTACTAACCATGGACATGTTACGAAATGAAATCGCTAGTGTAGGGTATTGCTCGAGATGTGGCTGGCGTGTGCCTATTATCTCAGTCGTTTGGTGTTAAAGCAGCTACGAGTAACATTTAAATATATTTTAAACAGCCCCATGTTTCCTCAGCAAACAACACCATCAGTGCAAAGAAAGACGTTTTTATATAGTTTTTATTACTGCATTTGGTCTGATTTTCGGTTGGCACATGCATGCTCTATGGTCACATATTCGTATTGGTATTGTTAGTGAACCTGCATCAACTCATTGCAATCAGGTGTGTGTAGCACTGACTGGCATTAGTTGATGCAGAGTCTAACCACTCTCACAGAGTCGAAAAGAGTCCGTGCCCTCACACTTTCAACACACGGACATGCACTATATTGCTTCCTGATCATTTGAAAACAGCTTCACGACAGCTGGCGTCGTAAAAATACTACCGCTTTTGTCTAAAGGGGCCGCCAACGGACAAATTTACTCGTAGTGGCTTTAAGTGGACATCCGAGACGATTTCAGTCTTTTCCCCATCTTGACGTCACGACAAAATCCAACTGTTTTTATATGATCGTGAGTCTTTAGGGTTGGCTCATGCATATAGTGAAGTTAAATGACGTTTAAAATAGTCAACAACCAGCACCAAACATGATACAGGAGTAGCAGCATTAGGTGCGGCTTGTGCTTGCCTGTGAGGCACTTTTTTATTACTTTTTTACGTGATAAGGGCATATACTTGTTTATATTTAGGTGGTTAAGATCAAAGTCCACCCATTACATTTCACCTGCTAGAAAATACCTTTTAATTTGACTGAAATCCCTTTCAATCCCCGGTAGCAGGATTGGAAATAATCATAATCTCAATGGAATCTAGTTGTTGTCTTGCAATATGAGACCCCCTGTCTTGGCAAAATGTAGTCTGTGACTGAAAACTCAGAGACTTATGACTAATTGTCTTCAGGTGTGAGTTGATTGTCTTTCGATGTGAGAGGGTGTCTGACGCCAGTCTTTTTAAAGTCTTTTCAGAGTCCTCCAGTGTCTGGTAGGCATTAGTAAACAACAACAAAGTCAGATTTGTTGTTCTTTTAAGCTTATAAGCAAAATAAAAAAGAATAAAATAAATATACATTTTCTTTCTCCTCATGCACAAAATGTGTAACGAAACTGAACCAAAACCGTGACCCAAGAACCGAGGTTCTTATTGAACCGTGGGCTAACAGTACTGTTGCATCCCTACACAACACCCACACGTTCATGCTCACTGCATAACCGTTTATTTACTGCTATTGGTATTGACTGTGCCTCTGCTCCTTGTAGCCTTTCTTCTTTGTTCTTCTTAGTGGTGACTGTTAAACAAGTTAAACATCTCGATCAGAGCGACCACCTGTCAGATCTGAAGTGGCCTGTGTCCTTCATCGCAGCTGTTTTGTACCGCCATGTTACTGACATCAACTTACCTGTCTGTCTGGGTCTTTGCCACTCTCCCAGTGGGGTGTGTGTCTGTCTGTCTCTCTGTGTGTCCGGCCCCTTGACACTAGTTGATGCATAGCCAGATTAGGCCTGTCAGAATTGTCAGACTCGGTTGGCAGTCAGCGTGACACAGAGCCAGATCAGACAAGGATGTGCCGAATGACGCCTTCAGCCTACCTTTCTTTAGTTTTCCTTTGCCATTTCTGTGTAAAGTTTCACATCTCTGCTATTTTTTTACCCCTTAGCAAAGTATGTATTTTAAAATTCCTCCAAAAAAGGGTGTTTTTATTTGCTTTTATAAAAAGGTGGAGGATCATATTTGCAAGTGATATTATGAGCGCATGTCAGCTCAGTAAGTGAACCAGCATAAAGGAAGAGGAATCTTTGGAATGAGACGAAAAAATAGAAAAAGCTCTGTTGAATTCAGACCAGGCAAGTTTTGAATCTAGAAGCCAGACCTTGGGCAGTTAAGCATAGTCAAGTAGAATGTACCTAAATAACAGTATGTTCAAAGAAAGAACCAATGCAAAGTTATATTTATACTTATACACCCCTAAATGTGGTGTATAAGTACCACCAGTAGGGGTTATAATCATGCTTATAATAGGGCACACACACACACACACACACACACACACACACACACACACACACACACACATACACACACACACACACACACACACACATACTTTTTTCCTAGCACACTGTGTTTCACAGTTGCCCTCATTTGCCAAGACATCCACTATGTATTTGTTATTGTCCAGCAGTGACACCAATCATATATCCTCTAGCTGTTAGATAAGAGTTGGACCAACAATATTAACAATCCAGGACAGTTACATATTTTATGTGACTTTTTATTTTATTTTCAATACCTGTGCCTGCTCACCAACTCTGAATCACCTCACTAGCCCCGGTCCATGGCTGGTTATGCGATCACATTCTTAGCGTGCTTTTAAACTTTCAGTGGAACAGATGCAGCTGGCCTCCCTTTGGTTTTTAAAAAGTCTGTTCCCCCAATCCATGTTTGTCTGTCTGACTGCTGTCTCACTGATAAGCAAATGTCCCTGTGTGACCCAGCAGAGGACTCAGAGCTGGCTGTTACAGTGGCTGAGTTATCCCCATATGTTACAGACAGATTACTACACATAGAAAAATATACCATAATACGAAGAATGATGTGATGGAAATGATCCAGACTTTACCCACTCCAGGGATGTCAGAGATCACACTTGAACAGAGTTAATCATTTTTATTATGAAGGATTGAGTGTTCTTGTATTCATATACCAGCTACAGCGGCAACCTTGCAGTGTAATATATATATTATTGGAGTGCATTTAAGGCAGAGACAGCTAATGTACTGCTCTCTATGGTTGGTTGAGTTTTTTTCCATAAATATAATTAAATATAATGGCTGTAAAATGGACTTTTATATTCAATATTTTCTTCACTTTTATTTTATTTTATTGCTTATAAGTTTTATAGTTTGTATTTGTGTTATTTTCACATGATAAATGAATTGACTAAATACATTATTTTTAAACTTCAGTGACTTTCACTGTATAGTTCAAATTGTTGGTTTTGTGTGAACAACTCTTCCAGAAAAGTTCAAGGTCAAGGCTCAACTGTATTGTCCTCGTGGGGAAATTTGTCTTGGGTACAGTGCATCATTGCTTTCTGAAACATACAGAGTGCAACAGAACAAAAACACAACCAGACACAAACACAACCAGACAAACTAACATTTAAACATTGAGAACATGGAGCTTGATATAAAGCATATGATGTAAAGCATAAAACATCTACAGTATGGAGATAAAGTACCAGTGTGTTACACAGTATAACACCATTATCAGTCTAAGCTTTGTGTTTATAGCTAATTAGCAGTTGGTTGCGCTAACATCCTCAAGGCCTTGTCAAAAAGCTCATTAATATACTGTATATGATTTTAAATGTGTAGGCTTGGAGACAAGGCCTGTCTGCAGTAGTGCTGGTTGTCAGTGCAGCAGAATGACCACAGGGAACTGTATGGACTCTTATGTCTGAGCTGTCAACATGCCCACACCAATACAGTGCTGAAACAAATCAAGCATCTTTTTGTCTGTTTCTACATTGTATTCTCTTGATGAGAAACTGAAAGGTTATGAATGAACAGTGAAGGCTTTCATTCTTTCCCTTTTCTGTCTCAATTATAAATGTTTCTGGACTAGCTGTGGTTTTAACAGTTATCACTCAGACTTTGCTAGATATATAGATAGATAGATAGATAGATAGATAGATAGATAGATAGATAGATAGATAGATAGATAGATAGATAGATAGATAGATAGATAGATAGATAGATAGATAGATAGATAGATAGATAGATAGGAGACCAGGATGTGTCCTTAAATGACCAGAACGCAGACAAACATCCACCTGGTGGCCCAAATCCCTCAGTGAAACAGCAAACAGCGTGTTCCACAGCCTGTCCAGATGACCAGCTGTCCTCAGATGAACCAGCACACAGACAGACAGACAAACAAACAAACAGACACACAGCAACAGTACGGATAGTAGTAGTAGCTTATCCTCAGACGACCCAGAGAGACAGACAGCAGTGTCAGACTGGACTGACTTCTACAGGTTGTCAGCAGAAACATATATTGTGAAATAGGTTATTTGTTACAGGAACAATCCTGATAAGCCATTGAGTGCAGTAGTTTTATTTGAAATATAATGACATGAATAACATAACATTTATAATATAATGGAATCTTATATAAAGTCCTGACTCCAGAATAGAGCATTAGATATTGTAATTCCTCCACCATAGAGTGGTACAGTCTGAGCGGGATTTAATACGCACTATACAATAATGTCCTTATCAACTCATGGAATATGCACAAGTTGTAAAATCCTACTTTAATTTGTTTCCCCTCTTGCTGTGCCGGTGCTCCAACTCTGAAAAGAATACGTGAGGAATTGCTCTGCCATTAGATTCAATATGGTAAATAGACTGTGACTTTTGACCTGTTTCCGCTTCAGTAATAAATCATTCATTTACTTCTGCCAGTTTTTTTCTCCACGTGTGATGCAGCTGGTTTGTTCGTTTATCAGAATAGCATGGACTCGTTATTATGTGGGTAAATATTGTGTTTTTGGGGTCAAATGATTTTGCTAGTTGTTTTCTATATTGGGGTCCTGGTGCCGGCAGGGGTCCTTAATGGGAGATCCAGAGCATTGTCAGGTGAAACTTTTCCAAATAGCCTGCTTATTTCACTGCTTATTCACACACTGTGCACTGCTCATAAAGTACAGAGAATATACGTAGACAGGATGATGTGTAGGGATGGGTGTGGATAATATGTGATGCTGTGATAGAAGTTTTTGTAAAGTCAAGGATTTGGTCGAACCATTTATATATTATTTTAATGTATTTGTTTGTTTGCAGTAAGTTTGCAGCAGGACTGCTTTATAATATCAACAATAGTTTTTATATGATCTATTCATGACATGTAATGAGAGGCACACCTGTGTTGTTATTGTGTGTGTGAAATATGTTTCATGATTTCTTAGTTTTCAAAGTCTCTCTAAAGTTAGTCAACTCTGATAGCACCGGCACTGCTGCATCAACTTGCAGCCTGTGAACTCCATGAACTTAACCAGTATAAACTGAAGTTTACCAGACTCTCTCTCTCTCTCTCTCTCACACACACACACACACACACACACACACACACACACACACACACACACACACACACACACACACACACACACACACACACACACACACACACACACACACACACACACACACATACACACACACACACACACACACACACACACACACACACACACACACACACACACACACACACACACACACACACACACACACACACACACACACACACACACACACACACACAGATCATTCATTGAAACTAAAGGAGCTCCTTCCAGCATTTTGAGACAAAGGATTGGCCACAACGTCTTCACAAAGATAAATGTCCTCACAGTGTGGGTCCTCCACCAAGGGTTGGTCCACACAAGTACATAAAAACACACACACACACACACACACACAACCTATTGCTGCACAGATCCACAGACTGCTGCTCTCAATATCAAACACATAATTACTTAGTGATAACTCTGCTCTAATGCTGTAATCAATGAGTACAACGTTCCTCTCAGTTCCGTCCGTTGGCGTAGTCACTAGCATACAAACTGCTGAGTCACTGCCCAGGCACATAATGAATTAAGGCTCTCTGTGGCGGCTGGCCCAGTTCTCACCTTTCCTTTTCCATTTGTCAGGGGCACAAGCCGCCGTGTGTGTATCCTCAGTGTGATAAGACTGGATAAGGGACAGGCGAGCGGGGCTGAGATAACTGAGATCTGTTGAAGCCCTTCCATATCTCAGACAGGGCGTGTGTTTGTTTACTGTCTGTCTGCTTGGCTCACACCGACAGATTCCTCCCTTCCTTATCCTCGGTAAACCTCTCTCATCTTGAACTTTTTTTAAACCAGCATATCTTTGCTTTATATTATAAAGTCCTGTCTCTCCCCGCCTCCCCCCCATATCTTTTTCTTTTCTTACATTCATATATTTTTATCTTTTCCCTGCTCTTTTTCTGTTGCTTTTGGTCGTCTCCCTTGTTTAATCCACCGACTTTCCTCCTCTGTGATTTCCCATTTCTCCCACCCTTCGTAGCCCATGTGAAGTATCTCTCCTCCACCCTTATTATAACTTGTATGTTCTAAGCCACAACAAACGGAGCAGTTGTTGTTTTCTCAGTTTGTTCTCCCTATCCGATCCCCTCATGCCCCCCTCCTTCTCCCTACTCCTTCTTAGATTTTATTCCTTTTTTCCCAGACAGTCAAAAACAAAAAGCGGCACTTGGCACTTTTTGAAATGTAAATAAAGTTTTGTTGTTCCCCTTTGCCGTAGCCTCCTCCAGCCCTGTTTATCAGGCAGACTTCAAAGTGGGCACACTGGCATGTGGCTCCATCTCTCTCCCCTCTCCTCTGAAATAGGGTCACACAGGCGGTGCTTGGCTTTCACAAAAACTTTCCCTTTCATGTTAAGAACCTAGTGGATGAGAGCAGCTATAAGGAGGGGGGGAGGGCATGCCAGCCAACCATTGCACCCACCTGCTATCCAGACACACAGACACACACTGCACCCTGTCCCCGGGTGTGTGTGTGTGTGTGTGTGTGTGTGTGTGTAGGGCTGAAAATCAGCTAAATATATTCATAATATATTTATATATTAGATAGAAATACTGATGATTTTAAAACTGGTTCCTGAACGATATTTTTACGATAGCATTTTTATGAAATCCCTTTTAACAACATGACATCATGGTTATAAAAAAACTCAACAAAAAAACTCACAATAGCTATATAAAAGTATAAGCTCGCCTTCCCATTACCACTAACGCCCAATCTCCTGAGCCACTGCAGCTCAAACAAAAAACATGTTTGCATACTGAGTAACTCATGTTGTAACCTACTGTATTTTTCCTGGATGCCCCTCGACACAGCCATTCACCAGCACTTTTAGATGTCTGCACGTGCTGCATGCTAATTAGCTCATTGGCGTTGATGTGATTAACCCCTTAGGTACTGAAATTTGGTATCGAAGGACAAGAACATTTTTGGATAGTCGTGATATGGAGGCATTGCTGTCGGTGCCATACAAGTATTGAACTTCCATACCCAGCTATGTGTGTGTTGGGTGGGTGGGCGGATGTGGGTTGTGTGCTTTTGGTGAACTCTTCTCACTCGGTCACTGCAGGCCAGCGCTCAGCCCTGTCTATGTTTTGATCGGTCGTATCTATTTAACTTGTTGTTTTGGGCATCTCATGATTTTATTTCTGGGTCTTTTTTTCTCTCCTTTCCTTCTCTTTCTAGCTGTGGTGCCAGTGTGGGAGTGCATCAGTGCCTCCTGCTGAGCTCAGGACGACAGCCTTGGGACAGAAAAACAGGAGAAGAGAGAGCCAGTCAACAAGCCAGCAAAAAAAATAAATAACTCGGATAAACGGAGAAGACAAGCATGTTGATTAGACCTACGTTTAAGAGACAACCCTGACAGTGGAGGAGACTTGAGGCAGACAGATAAACTGAGAGATATATAGATCCTTAGCTTGCAGGCAGAAAATAGGCCGAGACGCTCACCTTGCAGCCGGGCACGTTTGAAATATTGAGAGAGTTCAGAGTATACTGGCAATGAGCGGAGGCCTGCCGCTGGGGGGATAGAGTTTACACCCACACACACACACACACACACACACACACACGTACAAAGCAACGTCCCAAACAATCTTATGTGCAACTCTTCCTCTTATATTCCCCAAATCATGTTTATTCTATAGTGGCAGTACTGTCAAAGGACAGTTAAAACCATCACACAGACTAGTTAAGGAGTCAGCTGTGGGCTGAGAGAGCTGGAAGGACCACGCATGGACTGTTGATGAAGAAAGATGGCGGTGAGCCTGGCAGGCGACGCCCCTTCCTCTCGGCCTCCCTCCCTCCCCCCTGCGGCCGCGGCTCGGACCGGTTGAGTTTGGTCTACAGGCATCCATCGCATCAGCTGGCAGAGCGTGGGAAGGAGCAGTATGCAGGAAACTGACTTACCGGCCACAAATGCCTTTAAAGGTAGGGTGTGTGTGTGTGTGTGTGTGTGCGTGTTGATTCCTCTGGTTTTGAACACATTAAAGGTGGAGTCAGTGATTCTGGAGAACACTTGTTGTTGAAGAGATATTCACAACATCAAATGTTCTCCAGAATCGCTGACTCAACCTTTAACAATTGTTTTGGTGTTTAGCCTAAGAAGTGAAGCAGTGTTGTTGCTATGATACATTCATAAACCGTCTAAGTTATGTCTTCATCTTCATTAACATCTAGTCTTCATGGCCACACACTGCTCATCTAGTGATATTCTCCTTATTCAAATTAGTCAAACAATTAATTGAATCAAGCAGAGACACAAAGGTAGGCCTACACAAAATATCACCATCTGCACTTAGCTGGGGCCAATCAATGTTGATGCCATCACTCCCTTTCTAGTGAGTACTGCACTATATTAACCTGTAGCCATTTTGAATATCCGAATAGTGCCCTCAAAAGTTCCTTGAATGGAAAACAAAATACTTTATGTTAACAATCCCAGAATGCTGTAGTGTATATTCCGTGAGGAGCGAGCAACGGTGTGAAGTCTGACTTTTTCACGACGGAAACGTTGACTTGTCATAGAAGAAAAAGCACAGGTGTTACTTAAGACCTTAATGGGGGCTCAGTTATTTTCAAGTGGCAGCGAGCCAGCATGTACAATACAATGACCCCTCAACCAAAGGTGCTAAATGGAATCTAGCCATCAATCATTGTATTATTTCCACTTTTTTTCTTCTATGACATGACAAAAAACAACACTTTGTATAAGTTAGATGCTTCAAAAGACAAGGAGTGGTCTGTGTCTTTTTTCTGTTTGCCTAGGTACCTAGGTTATTTTTTTTATTTTTTATTTTTTTTACCTTTATTTATACAGGTATATCCCATTGAGACCGAAGACTCTTTTACAAGGGAGACCTGTTTTCCTTTCCCACGTTACCATTCATACATGGAACTGATCTCATCCCGTCATTCTCAGACAGGCCTTTAGCAGCTAGCTCATTAGCAGAGGACAAGTGGGAATGACCAACAGCTGGCTTTGATAGTGAACAGTAGTCGCTATCTCCGGCTCACACTCCCCCCAGGTGTTTTCATAATCTCCTGCTGATTAGCACCCCGCTCAGGTTGGAGTAGAGGAGTTGAGTGGAGCTATTGTGTGCTGGAATTACACAAGGTCACCAAACTTGACAAAGCATTAAGAATGATAAAGCTGTGACTTCTCCCACCCAAACAGCTGCAAATACACAGGAAGGTCAGCGAGATGTTCATCAAACAGACATTTATTATATCATGTGAGTGGAGGTGTGAATAGTATCAAGCTAAAGTGCTAGCAGGCAGGACCCACTCAAAGAGACATATAGCATAGCCTCAGTATCCCAGAATGCATTGCAGTCACAGCTTGTTTCTCTCCAGATGTCAAGAATGTCAAACACGCACGCTGCAACTACATTTATGTAATCAAACAACCTTTTTCGAATTTGCGTATCAGCTACATCACCTCTATACATTATATACTTCTACAGTATATACAATCATTTAAATGTGAACATCTACTGTTTGTGTGTGAAGGGACATGGGATAATGAGACATGCCATTCTGTTCAAGGTGAAAAGTCCACAGCTCAGCACGGACAAAAGCATTCAGCTGTGAAAATACCAGGCACTGCACTGCCCACAGTGTTAGCTTCTTTAAACTTGAGCTTAACACTTTCCTTTTATAACACACACACTGTATCTCGCTATGATTATTGTAGTTTAATGGTGCTCTTCCATAACATAGTACCAGCTTGTGGGTTAGCAGCTTGCATTAGCGCCTTTGCGTTTTTGGTTTCTACTCAGCCTTCATCAGGGAGATTATTTGCACATTTTGTTATTGGGTAAAGCAACGGTAATCCCTTTACCACTCAGAGACGCGTGCCGTGTCAAAGCAGCCTGTCTCATTGTTCTATTTATTTTTTCAACATGAATTGTTAACTAGCATGTTTATGTGCACTGCCATCTCTTAGGAGAGTTTCCGGTAGACTCTAATTTGTAAAAGTGGAGCAGAAAACTGGAGACACATCAAGTTCGAACATTGCGACTGCTTGGCCGTTTGTTGAGCAGGATAGGGATGATCTCTGACCAATCACCGGTTAGTACGCGGTACCAGGTACTTTTACATTGTGGAAAACCAAATATGGCTTATAGAGTAAAGTAGTGTCGGTACCATGTAATGGAAAAGGGCCATAAGTCACATGTAGGCATACAGAGTTAGGCCCAGAGTAGCTTGTTTTAGCTGAACCACAACCCATACGCAGATAGCCAGCAGCAGTGGGTGATGCTCTGGTTAAGAGTCGTGTGACATGCAGACTGGCCTAATACAGATCATCAGATGAAATATTTAAAACAAATCATGGCGCTTAAATGAAACATTTAGAGGCTACATCCACAGAAAAACAGAGGAACTGAAATGAAGTACAAAGCCGTTGTTAATTAGCACTTATCCCAGATATGCAGAGTAAGAATGATACTCTACTTTTTAATTAAATCTCTCAGTTCAACCAGTGTTAGCAAAATGATCACAGCCAATGGATTCCAATGAATAAGTAATGGAAGAATGAAAAACTGGAGTAGTGAGTCACACAGTTTACACACAGACACGCACGCACGCACACACCCACCCTCTCTTTGTGACACAGATTTCCCTCATGACACACTATACATGTTTTTGTTTCCCAGACATTTTGACATGCCAAAGCTGGACATTACAGGTGTGCATAGAGACACCTGAATGATAGGTAGGACGTGTTAGTGTTATTAGAAGCATCTGTATGTGTTCACGACTATGATGAGTCTAAACAAATGCTGTGGAAAAAGACTATTTCTTCATGGCAGGTCTCTTCAAGGCCCACAAGGGCATTTTCAGTCATAATGATTAGACATCTGAGCACTTAGAAGGTGGGCGGAGCTTAACCCATAGAACACTAACGTCGGGTGATTCTGACCCACGCAACTGTGTTTTAATGATTTCCATTGTCTTGCTGCTGTCTGTGGGTCCTTGGTTAGCTTCAGTCTGAAGAAATACAGCCAGCAGCAACAGTGTTACCCTTTGTGATGTGGCTTGCTCCAGAATGAAGCCGGAGTTGACTGATACAGCCAGTATCAGCAGCATTCTTTCATGTCGCCTCCCATTTCCAAATGTTCAAGACCATGTGTTGAATTTCACATTCTGACATGTTTCTCTTTGATTGCTGAGCACTTGCCGCGATGTTTCAATTTCCGATGTTAACCAGGGCACACATACAGGAATGTGCCTCCTCCACTCACTACTGATTTGTCAAAGCAATTTGACTTGAGGCTTTAGCTGAAGCTTGCTCCATCATCACGTATACATACAGAGAGCAGCGATTGTTTGACAGAAGCCATCCCAAGAGATGGGATCTCCAAGACAGACATCTCACTATGTAGAGCTTATAGAAACAGCTCAGTGACTGACTGAGCCACTGGCGGATTGACATCTAATTTAACTGGCTACTCTTTGTTGTTTCCTAGGAGTTCATTAAACTTACTGTTGAGCGTTGTGTGGCTGACATGCAATGTGTGTGTGTGTGTGTGTGTGTGTGTGTGTGTGTGTGTGTGTGTGTGTGTGTGTGTGTGTGTGTGTGTGTGTGTGATTTGATTAATGTACTTCATATCTTCACAAACACACACACACACACACACACACACACACACACACACACACACACGCACACACACACACACACACTGGCGTATCTGTGAAGATGTTTTATGCATCCTATTAGTGTGGTTAACTACTGCCAAATGGAGCCTCCTCACTGTTCTGTCGGCATATGTATTACATAATTCATCAGCATCGTGTGTGTGTCTATGTGTCTGAGGGGTGGGGGTGGGGGGTGCTATAGGTCAGTGTCTGCTGAGGACCTGCAGGGAAGTGAAGTTGAAGTGGGGGATGGAGCCATCGAGCGGTAGTAAACAAACGTGCCCACATTCAGACAGGTAGACAACCGCCGGTCGATAGCTGCAAGGTTAACTTAAGGTCTGTGTATGTCGGGTAAAACACACACACACACACACACACACACACACGCACACGCACACACACAGACACACACAAACACACACACATCAGGCCTTCCACTCATCTGTCTGTCAGTGCATTTTAATCTATTGATTTCCACGGTGAGCTTGTTATTAGAGGTATCGTGTGTCAGATGATGCGAGGGAGGTAGAAAGGGTTCAGCTTTGGCAAGGCCGTGTTACCAACGCTAGGAAAAAAAAAATGTTGCTCCCATAATACTTTTTCCCCTGAACAATTTCTTCTCCCCTCCACTACTGTTTTTCTCTTGTTCTCTCCACCTCTTTGCACCTAACCATAATTGCCTCGTCCCTCCTTCCTTAATATATTCCTCCAGTCAATCCCCTGTATACTACTCTCTGTTACCAAAACAACACTACACTTTCTTTCCTCCTCCTCTCTCTCTGTTTGTTTTTCACAGTTCTTTTTTAATGCGTTCTTGGTGTCAGGTGTGGGATGGGCCAACCTTGTGGCATGATATTATCATTCATTCAGCTTGCTATACAGTATGTACAGTCAACTAGCTTTTGAACTTTTGTAGACTAAAGTGGCACTGTTTTTGCCGGTAATCTGCCTGATCGTAATGTCTCACAAAGCAAGTAATGTGTGGTCTCCCATTAACATATGAAATACAAATTCCTTATCTATATGTCAATGGCAGACTGTAACATGACTGAGTGCCCAGCTATTTTTTTTTTCATAAAAGTCTAATTATAGAAGCTATGTCTTCACAGCATGCCAAGCAATGATACAATAGTTTTAAACTCAGGAGGGTTTGTCTGCTCTGAATCTTACTAGTGGCATCTTCTCTTCGCCTACATTCCACCAACACTTTCCCTTGAGGCAGTTGATAGACAGAGAGACAATACTTTGGTCTCTCTCAATGGCAGAGTAGGCCTATTACTTCCCTCTTTCTCATGCCCCCCTGTTTTCCCCCCTTTCTGTGTTTGATACATTTTCTCTCTCTCTCTGCCTCTCTCCCCCGGTGTGGTCAGCTTTTTCTGTTCATCTTTATTCATCTCACTCTGTCTGTCATCCCCCTCTCCTCCTCCTCCTCCTCCTCCTCCCTCCTCTGCTCTGTCTTGCACAGTGTGGTCTAGCTAGCCACAGTCGATCCATATTGAGCGGTACTAATGTGGAGCCCTGGCCCATCCATAAAGTGACTGACAGCTTATAGGGTTATTAGACGTGGCGATCCTGCCCCCTGGGTTCGAATTCGACCTCTCTTGATTTCCGCCTGTCCATGCCTCCTTTACTTATCTATGCACTGATTGAAATTATATATAAATAAATACCTTTTGCTTAACAAGCCTGAGACGTAAGATCCATTTTTTGAAGATTGACTTATAAAAGGTGTACGATGGAGGCGGAGTTTGCATCCGTTTAACTAAAATCAGATAAAAGCACGGCTTATTTCTGAAAGGATAGTCCCCAGCCAATCGTGATGATGCTTATTAATAACAGAAACGTCTGAGTAAAAAGTAAACAAACATTACTTTACATCAGTATCTGTCATTCAAAGTAAAAGAAACTCCATATCATACATATCTACTATGTAGTGAGAAAAAAAAATGATTTACAAAATGTGACATTCAGTTACAGTGTTCTCACTGTATCAGTTAATTCCATATTCATCTCTGTGTTCTGGTTCTCTGGTTAGGGCATGTTAGCTTGCCACAGCTTGCTTTTCGGCGTGGCAACTATTCACATGTGGTGTCTATTTTTACGCTGGTGCGGGTCTCATTGTAATGAATGTGTGGGCAGATGATGCAGTGATATCGACGTTCTGAACATGCACTATTGTTCCTATGAATACATGCATATCAAGCACAGGCTTAGGCCTTATATCCCTAAAATATATACATAATGATCATGTGTCTACAGACATTGCCTTTTTATTGCTGGACGCAACACCATAGATAGTATATCTTTACCTGCCTCATGAATGCTATGCTATAACCTCTGTGTTAGTTGTCGTGGAGCTGAAATATCAGCGTCTAGTTAAAGCAGCTCAGAGTAACATTTAAATATCTTTTAAACAGCCTCCATGTTTCCTCTCATAATCATAAATGACCTTTAACAGCAAACGAGACCATCAGTGCAAAGAAATAAGTTTTTATATAGTTTTTATTTCTGCATTTGGTCTGGTCGCACACCCTGTCCGATTTTCGGTTCACGCGTGCATGCTCTATGGTCACATATCCATATTGGTCTCAGATTTCAGTGTGGCGCAGCAACACGATTTGAGAAGCCTATGGCTCCAGGTGAGGGAAGGGGAGGGGGAGCCTTGTTTGAGACAGTTGTTTGTCGTCATAATGACTGATAACGGGGCTGAACCATCAGAGAAAAAAAAGAAAATGCAATGAAGAAAAGCTAAAAGGGAGCGTGATAGGCGGGCGGGAGGGCGTTGCCAAGCAACGCATACACAATTTCACGGGAGCGAACCTAGACTGCAGTGTTTACTCCTAAATTAATGAGCGGTAGCCTACTAAAACAAAGTTTACTTTGCCTCACCAGCATCATCAGATGACCATTATTCATCTGAAATAGTCATTATGTACAACAACATAAAACACATTACCTCATCGTGATCCATACTAACTGCCGTCTCTCGTTCATTCGCTTTCTGTGAGGACACTTAATCTTTCAGCTCCGTGAGAGGTGACACTGCATCAACTCATTGCAATCAGGTGTGTGTAGCACTGACTGGCATTAGTTGATGCTGTGTCACTAACCACTCTCACGGAGCCGAAAAGAGTCCGGTGCCCTCACACTTTCAACACACGGACATACACTATAACCTATTGCTTCCTGATCATTTGAATCTTGCACGCCCGGCACAAGCTCGAAAACAGCTTCACGACAGCTGGCGTCGTAAAAATACTACCTCTTTTGTCCAAAGGGGCCGCCAACGTGCATGTATTTATTTTCAACCAATGTAATGACAGGATTTAAGAATTGATAATTGCATGCACACGTCTGTGAATGTGTGCATATGTGCATGTACATTTATTCATTATGATGTCAAGGTTTAAGAAAGTGTGTGTGTGTGTGTGTGTGTGTGTGTGTGTGTGTGTGTGTGTGTGTGTGTGTGTGTGTGTGTGTGTGTGTGTGTGTGTGTGTGTGTTAGTGTCTATAGCAGGAACACAGTAAATAAGACAGGCAGAGTTAATCATCAAAGGCCCCTAATTTCTTCTCCAGTCTGTGTGTCTTAGTATTCAAATGTTTATTGATTCAGGTCTGTGAAGCTAAAGTGTGTGGCTCTTGTGGCTAACTGTGCATGTGTGTTTGTTTGTGTGTGTGTGTGTGTGTTTACCTTGTCTCTCTGTGTATGGCTGCTTGCTGTCTGATTAAGTCTCCTTTATTTACTTCCCATCCGGCTTATTTACTAGTCAGTCAGACATCCACCCATCTGACCTAAATAGGCAAATCATCTGGTTGTGTGTGTGTGTGTGTGTGTGTGTGTGTGTGTGTGTGTGTGTGTGTGTGTGTGTGTGTGTGTGTGGTCATCTGTAACAATGTCTCATTGCATCTGTGTCTACAAGTGTGAATGTGTGTGTGTGTGTGTGTGTGTGTGTGTGTGTGTGTGTGTGTGTGTGTGTGTGTGTGTGTGTATGTGTGTGTGTATATGTATTGCAGCTCAGTGTATACTCAATAGCTGTATGGAGTTGGCTGTTATGTATGGCATGTTTATGTATGTGGATATGTGATTATTTTCTTGCCGGTATGAGTGTTTGTGTGCGTGTGTGTGTGTGTGTGTGCGTGTGTGTGTGTGTGTGTGTGTATGCGTGTGTATGTATTGCAGCTCAGTGTATACTCAATAGCTGTATATACAGTTGGCTGTCATTGTGTAAAAAGCCTTCACAATGATGCTTCAATCTCCACTCTATAAACTCCTCTGATTCCTTAGATAGCAGCCAGCCTTGCACCCAGCTGCACTCAGCCCCCTCACTCATTTTACTCACTGCTGCTGCTATGTGTGTCATGACAGCTGGACACAGTTCCACAATAGGGCTCAACAGTGTGGTTCCGGAAGTAAAAATCCCATTCATTTTCTCCATAGAGGATTTGTTTTATAAGCCATAATGTCATAATAACCATACAAGGCGGACTTACAAAGGAGATGACAGAAGTTTGCATGATATCGACCTAGTTTTAAGAAAAACTTTGTTTAATCGCGATCTCGGGGAGAATAATAGCGTCCAAGCGGCGTCTCTGATTGGTGGAGCCCGCTGTTACCGTGGAAATGTTTACCGAAGACGTGAAATTCAGCTTTCCGATTGCGGAGCCAACCGCCACTGCTCACTTGGCTGTCGGCTGCTAAAAGTAGAGTCAACGGTCGTAATCATTTCAGCAAAGAAACAACAGATCATAAATGGGGAAAAGTAGAACGAAGGTCCATGTACATTTTGAAAGAAGCGTGCTTCACGCTCATTATTTGGGAAAAGCTTGGTATTTGCCAAGGACTTAGTTATTTTGCTCCCAGAAAAATGATGTAGGCCTACACACTCTTGACAATTTGCCTTTTTTCTCAGTTTATCAATTTTCAGAATACATGTTTTATTGTCATGGGTATTGGGGTGGGTTGGTTGGCTTGGTTCCAGGGATTAAAACGTTTGATATAAGGAATTTTAAAATTTCAATGTAGGTTTTGAATGGGGAAATGTATTTGTGGAACTAGAGCCCCTAAAAAAGGGGGGCGGTCACTGTTGAGCCTTATACAAACATGTAATAGGAGGTAGTTCAGTTCCAGCTCACGTTAAGCAGTAAAGCTTAGAATGTTTTGTTCAATGGAATAATACCTTACATTTTTGTTAAAGACCTTGGCCTTTTGTGTAGTCCACAGTAGGTATTGAAATATATTTTTTGAAGCTGCAGTTAGTCTGGATTGCTAAACATCAGAGACAGAAATAGCTAGCAGGCAACCAATAAAGGGGGCCCACCCAGCAACAAGCCCGTTTACAGAGCCTAGGCTGTGTATTGACACTGGATTCTTTGATATGCATTCATTTTAAGAAAGTTATTTTCACATAAAGCATTCTCCAGAATCTCTGACTCCACCTTTAAGTATTGCACTTCCATTAAACTATTAGCAAACATGAGACAGATTCTGAGAGAGAAGGGTGATGCAGCAGACAGACTGAGAAACACAGTCCCTATGCTGCAAATTCACTGGATTCTAAATATCCCATAATGCCACTTGATAGCGTGTTTCATTGCCCCCCCCCCCCCCCCCCCCCTCTGTCTGCTACATATTTCACTTGACATCCCCCTCGGTTTGTGTAACACAGATAATGCGTCAGAGAGACAATTGGACAAAGTGGATGGTGACGGACAACAGTGTCTGCAATTGATTTACGAGCCTTTCTAAACTGTTTCCACACCAAACCGCTGTCTCCTTTTACCGCTGCAAGGACACCTCTTTAAGTCCCTCTGTTGTGTTCATATTAACCAGACTTGATTTGTTTTCTCTGAGCAGCCAGCCAGCCAGCCAGCCAGCCGGGCTGTGCCTATCTGCTCTGATTCAGTTGTTGATATGATGGCTGAGGTTACTGAGTTTGGAAACGTTATTTTGGCTCAGCTTGCCTGCCTGCCCGCTGAGAGCCTCCGCTAGGTTGGCTAGGTAGCGCGTGGGCGTGTGTGTGTGTATGTGATAGTGTGTTATATCTTTGTTTTTTGCATTTGTGTGTTTCATGTCTATTCGTATGTGTAGCGTGCAAGTGTGTGTGTGTGTGTGTGTATGTGTGTGTGTGTGTGTATGCGTGTGCCTGTACCTTATTCGTGTGTGGGTGTTTTGCGTGGGCAGAGTGTTAAATCTGACAGTGAGGAGGCAACCTGAGGACATACTGTATTTATGAGCTTTTTCTCTCACAGTGTGGATGCTAACCAGTGAATATTAACCCCAATGCTCCCCCAACCACCTTAAGCTGCAAAGCACACACAGGCAACAGTTTCAAATCTCATCCGAGTAATGCACCGGTATATACAGTATGTGTGTTATGAAGAAAAAAGTGAACGCAGGGAAATGGGAGGCAGGGCTAGGTTAGACTGTCAGGTGATTTTTGCTCAAGATAAAGTTCTAATCCATCTTGTCTTTAAATGGGATCTAGATCCATAGGCCCTCTTTATGTGTTTGCTCAGGGCTTCATAAAGTGCAGAGTGAGGCTCATAAACCCAGCAGGACTGTGGGTTTAACTCACCCGCTCAATGACCCTCGGCGTATACCTATCTAATTACATCTGATGAATGATAAGAAGGATGATAAATTGATTCAAGAAAATATGATGAAGAGGGTGATTTTGAAATATTGACTGACAAATGCGTGTGGAGTATTTGAGTTAGTTAGTTAGTTGTATTATTCGTCACATACACAACCAACTGCACAGGGCAATGCATAGTGAAACGCTTGTGTACGAGTCCGGCTTTCATTCAACTGACTTTACTTGAGACATAAAGCTTTTGAAGAAATGTTCTCAGAGGAACAGAGCAGACCAGGAACTAGATTGTATCTGTGGCATCAAAAGAAGAAGAAGAAGAAGAGAGAAGAGAGCTCCTTGACATATACAGAGCAACATTTGAAGGAGCCCTGCACAACATCCTTGACATCCCTTTTTGAAACAAATGATGACCATGACATGATGTCAAAGTGAACATTATGTCGTTAGAATGTATTTCGGAGCAGAGACACGGAGAGGGGACGAGAGAGAGAGAGAGAGAGGGTTGGATAGGCCCCAGTGAAAAAGGGCGGAAAAAGACTTAATGAAAGGTTATGCTTGTGTAACATTTTACCTCAGTATAGGGCTCAAGCCATCCTGACATTACGCTCCATTGACCAAAGACCAAGGACCCACTATGTTTAACCGCCCGGAAAATCTATTCAATTCCCCAAAAGGTCCTGCAATATCAAATGTACATTTGAGTTCTGAAATCAAAGTAGTGCAACATCTAAATTCACTATCACTTTAACGGTATGCTGTTATCAATGGGGTTTAACAACAACATGACAACAACAGAATCAACAGATATGAATGAACACCAAAGCATTGTTCCACACCATTGGAAAACAATCCCAGCTGCTAGACTTCAAAACACTGAATCTCAATAGGTCTACTTAAAAGGGACTCTTCCTTGTAAACAAACAGTTATCTTTACATTCGACGTTTTCTCACCACATTGCTTTGTGTACATCCTCAAAGACGCATTCATACAGAAGAGCGCACGCTGCCGCCGAATGCATTTTTTCCAGTGTAAACACTACAGACAGACAAACAGTGACAGACAGAGAGCAGAGGTGAAAGAGATGAGTAGGACTTTCAGCTAATTGTCCTGCCATCTGAGTCAAGTCTGCGTTTTATAAACCATAGTTAACACACATTTGAATTACCAATAGGTCCGTCTCCTTGTGTTGGATTCACTCCATAAGGATTTATTTCAAACTATTTCACTGTCTCACTCCTCTATTTATCTACATGTTGGCAAATTGGCTCCATCAAAAGTTTGTCAAATATGATACAGGATAAGTTCATCTTTGCAGTGCACCATGGATGCACAGAGAAAACCATGACTGGGTTACATTACAAACTGAAACACAGGATGATGCTCAGGCAAATGCTGGTGTGTCTTTTTCACCACCATATGGTTTCCAAGCAGATATACAAGGATATTTATTATCAATGTACATGTGAAATGATGACATCATTCACATCCTAGCAAATTATATGTCACTCTGAACCTTTAAAATTAAACAGTGCAATTTGTGACGCATATTGCCTCCTAATTACCTTAATGGTCTCTTTGAGCTATGCGTCACCACCACTTCTACAATAACTAACGTTCTGTTATTTTTCACAATATGTACCCTTTAATAGGACTTATTAAACAGAATGAAATACTGCATAACCATTTTGGACAATACAAATGTATATTCATGTCGGTGAATAGACTGCTATATATTGGATTTAATAATAGGATAATATTGGGGAGGAAATCACTCTATTACCACGCCAAATGAGACAATGAAGAAGTATTAGCTTCATAGCATTGTATTGTTGTTTGTACAGAATTGTTTACCTTGTGCCATCATGATGGACCACCACTATTATACCTTGGCCCTGCACTATACATTATCCCCTAGCGGTGTAATATAACATATTGTGCCTTTAAATTATGCAGCATGATTCGTTTTTTTCTATGGTATTTCCTACTCTTGGTTTAAGTGACTGGGGAGATGAGAACGATATGACCTTCTGACCCCCCCTGTTCCTTGCCTCACATGTGGGGCCGGACACGCATGAAGTGTCCAGTGTGTGCTGATAGGCCAGCAGGAGCGCCCCGAGACAACATAGAGAGACAGCATGGAAACACAGTGCAACTTTGCTGCCATAATATAGTGTGACTGCATCTCCTGGAGGCATACGTATTTTCACATCCTGCACACACACGCACGCACACACACACACACACACACACACACACACACACACACACACACAGATGCACACACACACACAGACGCACGCACACACACACACACACACACACACACACACACACACACCCACACACACATACCTGTCTTTATGGTATTGTGGGGACATCACTTCTGGGGCCGTATAGTGACTATACCATTTCTGAAGGTTGTACAGCAGTGAACAAAAATCAGAGAGTTACATGGACACACACACACACACACACACACACACACACACACACACACACACACACACACACACACAACAGGCCAAAGCAGTAGTGATGCACTGTCTGGACTGCAGAAAGGAGACACAGCCTGAAGGTCTCTCTCTCTATCCCTCTCTCTCTCTCTCTCTCTCTTTCTGCTTGTCTCCTTCATTCTCTCTCTCTCTCTCTATCCCTCTGTCTTTCACTGTGGGCGCCCGTTGTGCCGAGTCAGCACAACTCAGACATGCTTAATTATCCTGGTAGAGCCAGAGCGAGAGAGAGAGAGAGAGAGAGCGGGGCGGGGGAAAGAGGAGGAGACGTGAGGGTAGACGGATAGACAGAATTTGGGGGAAAGTAGAGGACACAATGGGAAAAAGAGAAGGGAGAATAAGATGATAAGACAAGGAGAGACAGAGGGAGGGCAGGCGAAAGAGGAGAGGAGACAGAAGAAGAGAGCAGGAAGGGAGGGTGACGGGAGCGGTGGACAGGAGAGGGTAAAAGAAAAAACGAGGAGTGAGGCTGTGAGAGAGAGACAGCAGGTTGGAAAGATGCCCCAATCCTTCATGGCTCACAGACGCATCAGCAACACATTTATTACCGTAGTGGCCTGCTAAAGCTGCTGCTCGCCTCGTACCAAGGATGCAGCGCTGCAGGCAGACAGAGAGAGAGAGAGAGAGAGAGAGAGAGAGAGAGAAAGAGAAAGAAAGAGACTGAAATACAGGGAGTGATGGAGACCAAGGGGACATTAAACAGTCTGACACGGACAATTCACTGTTACCATGGAAAATGCAGAGCCCAGTTACCTTGCTAATCTTGCTGGCAGTAGCAACATTTAAGAGCCTTCTGCTATTGTCCACAGAATGCAAAAAAAAAACAGAAGAAGTAGTTTTTGGTCCCCAGGAGTATTCAGCCTATAGAGAAACTTGTACAATGTCCTTCATATACAGTGCTGTGTGAAAGTTTGTGAACCCCTTGAACCTTTTGGAATTTTATTTATTTTTACCATTATTAATTAATTTTTATCGATACCAGTATTTTTTATATGAAATAACAGATGTTTGTTTATCAATTCAAAATTTTTCTTTTCCAAAAATCAATTGTTAAAAGACATAAAACAAATTATTTGCCAACTGTTGTATCTGCAAAAGTGTGTGAACCCTGAGCTGCATTGCTTAAATCGAGCAAGTAAACACAATCAGATGTGCCAAATTGAGTCATGAAATTGACCAATGTAGTGAGAGATCTTTAGGGAAGAAATTGGGCGGCACTAGATAAAACGTAAATAAAACCAGGTCAGTTTAGGCTCACCAAAGTGAACCCATACAGGTCAGACATGCTAAAAGGGAAAACAAATATCTGAGGATCTCAGGAATAGAGTTGTGATGCTGCACATTTGTCTGGGGACAGCTATAAATAATTTAAAAAAAAGTTTGAGCTCCGTGAGGCAAATCATCTACAAATGGAGTGCTTTAAGAGTGACTGAACATCTGCCTAGAAGTGGACTTCCTTCAAAAATATCCTCAAGCGCCACAAGAAAAGTGATTTTTCAGTTAAAAATCTTGTGATTTGCAGACCTCTCTTGCAGCATCTGGGACAGATGTGCATGGTTCCACAATAAGAAGAAAACTCAGTCAAAATGGCTTTCATGGGAGGGTTGCTGAAGAAGCCTCTGCTCTCAAAAAAGAACAGAACTGCTTGTCACAACTTTGCCAGAGAGCACCTGGAGATACCTGAAGTCTTATTCTGTGGACAGATTAGTCCAAAATTGAACTGTTTGGTCACAACCAAATCCGTCATGTTTCGGCAAAAACGCAACTCTGCCTACCACCAAGAGAACCTTCTCCCAAGTGAAGAATGGTGGTGTCAAATTGTCTGCAAATCTCCAGATGTAATGTTTGGGTTGGCTTTTACCTGAAAAATCACTTTTCTTGTGGCACTTGAGGATATTTTTGCAGGAAGTCCACTTCTAGGCAGATGTTAAAGAGGACCTATTATACTACTTTTCTGGTCTTAATTTCTTGTTTTACACTGTTATAGAGCAACCTGACACGAATCACATCACAAAAAACTATGTAGATTTTCGGGAAGCTCTTTCTCTTATTTTGGCGATCCAGCACGTCCTGTCAAAACTTGAGTGTGTGTGCTTCGGCAATCTCCGCTCCCTCCGCCTGTGCATCGGCCATCTCCGCTACCCTCCCCCCCCCTCCTGCAAACCCCACTCCGTTGTGATTGGTTACCTTCCTTCCGGAACACTTTCAGTGGCGGGAAGCGCGAGCATGGACCTATAAGGGCGCGAGGCAGACGCGAGGCAGACGCGAACAGGGAAGTGACAGCATTACCATACATGGAAACATCCGCGTGGTGACTTCACAAAGTTACATGCAACGTCACAAAGTTACAAAGGGTAGACCGCTTTGAACACGTGACTTCTCGACTGGCTAGAATAGTGTTTAGTGCTCGGCACAGACACCCCAGACGGTCAGCAGGGAATACGTCGAAATGCATGTAAGTCATTATTTGATAATTTAGTATGGTTAAGCATGACTATGAATCATCATAACAACGTTTATAGGTCATACAAGTCAAAAAGCATCATAGGTCCTCTTTAAGTCACTCTTAAAGTTCTCCATTTGTAGATGATTTGCCTCACGGTGGACCGATGGAGCTCAAATTTTTTATATGAATTTATAGCTGTCCCCAAACAAATGTGCAACATCAAAACTCTATTCCTGAGATCCTCTGAGATTTTTTTCCCTTTTAGCATGTCTGACCTGTATGGGTTCACTTTGGTGAGCCTAAACTGACCTGGTTTTATCTCTGTTTTATCTAGTGCCACCCAATTTCTTCCCTAAAGATCTCTCATTACATTGGTCTATTTCATGACTCAATTTGGCCCACCTGATTGTGTCAACCTGCTCGATTCAAGCAATGCAGCTCAGGGTTCACAAACTTTTGCACATACAACAGTTGGCAAATAATTTGTTTTATGTCTTTTAACAATTGATTTCTGGAAAAGGACATTTTTGAATTGATAAACAAACATCTGTTATTTCATGTAAAAAATGCTGGTATTGATAAAAATGAATTAATAATGGTTAAAATAAATAAAATTCCAAAAGGTTCAAGGGGTTCACACACTTTCACACAGCACTGTAACCCTGATGATGTAATCAGCCTTGGTTCTAAACTAGTGCAGTAGATTTCTAAAGACCTTGCCATTTACCAGGCATAGAGGGTCTATGAGAGGGACCCATGTCAATGTAATACATTTGCAGCTGGTTCAGTTGAACAAGTTCAGAGTTGGTACAAACATAACATATATAACTGTTCAGGGATACGGACTGAATTGAACGATAACCCGTGAAACGTTCTGTCTAAGTTCCAGGGAAAAATCAAACCTATGCAAGGGCATTAATAATAATTATATAAAATTGCCTTGTTTTCATTGATGGTCTTGTTTGCTTAATGATCATCAGAGGAAAATGAGTGTTATGGTAAACGATGCTGGACCCAAGAGCAGACAGAGACGGTGTAGAATTGATTGAAAAAAAGGTTTATTTAAAGAGATGGGGAAGCAGGTAGTGGATAAGGAAGCCGGGGGGAGACTGAAGCAGGGGAGCTGGAGAGAGTGATCCGGATAACTGCAGGTAGAGGAAAACAAAATTAGGTTGTGGTCAAAAACAACAAGCAACAAGAGACGAGAGAGCGAGAGCGAGAGCGAGGTAACAATAAACTGGAGCCAGGTACGTATAATTACCACTGTAACGCATGGGACGATCTGGCGCCGACTGCAGGGAATCCACGGGTTATGAAGACGAGTTGATTGGAGGTGAAGACCAGGTGAGTGTGATTGCAGATGAGGGCCAGGTGTGAAGTGAGACAGACAGGGGGAGTGGCAGACACAGAAGGAGGAAAACACAGCGGGCTGCTGTGACCACAACAATGAGAGTGTTTCATAACATTTAGAAGTTCCTAGTATGAGGTTTAAAACTCCCAACAAAATAACAATCCCTGGTGAGTTTTAAGGTAGAAGTCTGCCACAATGCTAAGGTGATATAAAGGATATCTTATTCAATTCTTCATTTTAAGTCAAAAGACAGATGGCACATTTATACATTTTCAAATGGCCTAAAAAATGAACTACAAATTGTGAGGTTGATTAATTAACTTGACTTAGTTAAGTTACAATTCACTCGTCAGCGTTTATGATTCAGACGTGTATGGAGTCTCAATGTGCTGCAGTAGGAGTGAAGCATTGGGGAACTGAGTGTTACAATGGTAGCAGTCAGTACAGAGGTTGCTTCGCTAACAAATTCACAGTGACGATGTTATTGTGCTAAGGTTTGGCCGGTGTAATGTTAACCAGGTTCAACTATCTTACTTTAGCATGTTAGCATGCCAGCATTTGACGACACGCAGATTAACACCCAACACGATGGGAAAGTCGATAGTGTTGTACATGCCCGTTTTGACCTAGGCTGTGCATTTCAACTGGATTCCTTTGCAGCTAACAGTGCATAGCCTACAGGTAGCTGATCAGAAGGAGATATTCACTGATTTTGACAACAAAAAAGAAAGTAATTTGGAAAACAAACGTGCTCAAGAATTGCTGACTCCACCTTTAAATGGTGGGCTAACCCCGTAGAGCCGAGCCAATGAATCCAGGATGATAGAAAATATTGGACGTGTCTCGGTGATGGGAGGATGATGTCAAAATATTCATCCTTTAACTCCCCCTGAAATATGACTTTAAGTCTAAGTACCAACATTAGTGTCAGCGCTTTATGGGAATGATAAAATGACTCGGTGTAATCAGTTTTCTCCGCGTAGAAAAATCAATAACGGGAGTCTCGCAAGCCTGTCTGCTGGGATGGTGAAAAAGACAGAGTTGAGCATTAACACTGGAGGATTCCTTTAATGGTCCTACTTCATACAGACGGCACTGTAATAGAATTGGGCCACAGCATGTTTACACCATAAATTGCCTATCTTTTAATGTGGTATACAGTGCCGCCGCTGCTGGTCTCAGAGCTGTGAGTGCCGCAACAGCAAGCCCCTCGGACTGTAATTTAGACACACGCGCCGGACACACATACACACACACACACACACACACACACACACACACACACACACACACACACACACACACACACACACACACACACACACACACACACACAAAGCTTTGCGGACACCCAAGGACACTTTGGTAGACACTTACCCATAAACACACACACACACACACACACACACACACACACACACACAACGCTGCTAGGAAATTTGTATCCGGCCCCCAGTCTGTCACTGGCAAGCAACGATTACAAGACTTTGTTATATCACAGGAATAACACACACACACACACACACACACACACACACACACACACACACACACACACACACACACACACACACACACACACACACACTCTCACTCTCACTCTTTTTGAAAAGGAAATTCACGTCACACATGCTCCGTCTGGGTGTGCATGAGCAGTTTTCTCCTTGTTAGAGAACAGTGCAGTGAGTTGAAAGGAACAGGACGTAGCAATAATAGGAAAAAGAAAAAGCCCGTCTGCTCAATGTCTCTCAGCAATCATTTATTCAGAAAAGAAAAAAAGATTTATTTTCGAGACCTTCGATGGGAAACATTATAGTTTCATTCTTCCTCTCGCCATGCCTTAATACATATTCATTCATGCTCCTCTCTTGCATTGTCCTCCTCCCTGTCCCACTGCTTATCATATCCTCACTGTCTATCACCTTCATCCTCAGAGCTCTCATCATCCACAGTCTCATCACCATCATCTTTATCTCCTCCTCCTCTTCCTCACTCAAACTTCCCTTTTTCTTCCTCTCTCTCTCTCTCTTCCCTTCTCTCTCTCTTTCCCTCTCTATTGTTGCCTCTGCCATCTGTCCTGCTTTTTTTTCTCCTGCTTTTCGTATGGGCTGTGGGCTCTTCAGATCAGCTGAGTGACAGAGTGCCATCAAAAGGGGATGATGGAGGGAGACGGAGATGAAAAAGCGAAAGAGGAGATGATGAAGGGAGTGTGACAGAAGATGGGAAAAGTGCTTATGCAAATGATCACGTTCGGTGATTATTGGCGGCTATAAGTTTGGCAGTAAAGTTTGTCCAAAATCTCTACGTTTTCTACGCCTGCTTCTTGAGTTAGACATATTTTTGTTCAAGAATATGTGGCGTGCCAGTAGACACATGAAAGCAGCCATTTTATACAATGGATAGCGACACAGGGTAACTCTGATTAATGATTGGTGGAGTCATATTGCAAGCTGTCCATTGACTTACATGACCGCATGAAGAAATGATGGAAGTAGCAGAAAAGATATAGTGCTTGGCGTTAGCATGCCTGGTGCTATGCTAGGTCCCACAGGTGCTGTTAACAAGTGAAACCTGGCCGGTCTGCATGGTCAGGACTGTGTGTACAGACGGCACTTGATTGACATCCCGTCACTCTCCCTTTAGTTCTGTGTTGGACCTGTCAATGGGCTCCATTACAGCACAGTGTCAAAAGTGAAATATAACTGCTGCATGTCGGCATATTCAGAAAATATTCATGTGTTTACTGATAGCAAGCACTGAACTTTGAGAGACCAGAGATGTATGGAGTCCAAACAGAGGGAGCTTTCACATTAGCCGTGTCACACCGTCTCACCATATTAGATATATGACCAGGCTGGCTGCATTATACACTGCCTCACTATCAGGGGTCAGAGACAGTTATGAGACAGTAGCCTCATCTCTTGAATAAATAAATTCTATTAGACACTGGCTGAGTGGAAACTGTAGCTGGAACCACTAAAGTCTGCAAGGTAAAGTCATGTGACCTCAGGGGATGGCCAAGTTAGCACAACGCTAATCTTCTAGCCTGTGTATGGAGGACATAGGCACTGGCAGGTACAGGTAGGCAGGCAGACAGGCCAGAAGGCAGGCAGACAGATCATTGATAATGTGCTGTTCTAATGACTTCCATCAGCATTCTATAGTTAGTTGTAGAGTCAATAGGACTTATAGGACAGTAGTTCACCATTTAACCCTGAGAGTACTGCAAACAAGAGTAAACAACGTTTGCAATCCCATATCATAATGTTGTAAGTAGATTATATTGAATGAAGTTTAAAAGGCTGACTAGAAATGTCAGACTTTAGAAAGACTGCCTGCAATGTTGTATACTGTCATGGTCATTGATGTGAAGACATTTTGTTTAAAAGCAGTAGAAAGATATTGACCTAACAGGTAATGACATCTCTGTCTAAACAATATCTATCTACTGTGACCTCATTTCATTAAAGCTGCCGTATACAGCAGACCGGTTCTTGTTTGATGGTGTTTTAGGACGGAGTTCTTTTGTTTGCTTCCTGCTCAGTTCTCCATCCTTCACATTGAAGTATCTACTCATCACAACTCCATCTCACCACTCTGGCATTTTGAAATGACACTGAAGTCTCGTTTCCACTGAGCAGCCCAGGCACGGCACGGTTCGGTTCGGCAGGGCACAGTAACCCATGGATCTGGCTTACTTTTCCACTGCCGATAGTACCATTACTTGGTAGGCTTGGTTCATTCCGGACTGTGTAAGCTGCCATCAGAGTAAATACAGGCTATGTATCAGAGCCGTCGAACAGCGCTGGCCGCGGCAGCTACCTACCTATGGTGACATCATAGCAGTGTCAGCAGGACACAGTTCAGCCTGCTGATTGACTCAATGAAGTGTTAAAACACCACACAATAAACAAAGAGCTGCACGCCGAAATCTTACTCTTGCCGAGGTCACTATATACGGTGGTTTATCTCTCACATGGAAATGATGATTCCGTCGACCAATCAACTGACTGCATTGTGTAGCTCCACCCTTTTGGAAACCTTTGGGGACAGTTTGGTACCCCAACAAAAGGGTGACAAATATAGGTGCGGCTCGCCTCACTTGTCTTGGTACCCTTTACAACTTTTGACAGTGAAAACTCAACAAGCCGTACCTAACCAAAACCAAACCACTTAGTGGAAATGAGGCTCTATTAATCTGTAGTGTCTATGTTAGTAAAAGGAGGATGAGGCATAATTCACCACGTGAGGACAGGTTTACTGTCGCCTCACATTTCAAAGCTTTACTTCAAATTCATATGACAGCTGAATGGGAGTGAAAAAAAAGAGTAAAAAGGATGGACTGAGGGAAAAGATAAGCTGGGAGAGTGATAGAGCTGGAAAAGAGAAGATAGAGAGAGAAGATGAGACTGAAAGAGGAATGAAAGACAGAGAGAGGAGAGGAGAGGAGAGGAGAGGAGAGGAGAGGAGAGGAGAGGAGAGGAGAGGAGAGGAGAGGAGAGGAGAGGAGAGGAGAGGAGAGGAGAGGAGAGGAGAGGAGAGGCAAGTCACCGAGGCTTCACTAATTGCCACTCAGAAGAAGGGGAGAGAGTTTGTTCCAGAGAACGGTCATGCTGGTCTGTTCTTTGAATCGGATCTCTGTTTCCCCCCCGCCACCGTCTAGACAAGAGCAGAACAAGCTGTTCTTGTTATGGGAGAGAGAGAGGAGAAAATGTGCAGTGTCATTAGGTCGCTCACTCGGAAGGACTCACACCAGGAACAGGCCTGCAAGGTGTTTGATGTGTCTTTCTGTGTGTGTGTGTGTGTGTGTGTGTGTGTGTGTGTGTGTGTGTGTGTGTGTGTCCAGGTTACGGGATGTCCCCCCCCCCCCCACCAGACATCAATGAATTTTGTTTATAGCATTTGCTTCCACTTTTCCTTGCGAAGAATAATTTTTTACATCAATCTTTCCATAACAGTAGCTCATCAAATGTTAAACAGTAGAAAATAATGTCCCCCCCCCATAGGGTGAATAATCTGGCTGAAACTTAATTACAGGCTTGCATCCACTTTAAACTGCTTAGGGGCCAAAGGAAAAATGACCTGATGGGTCCCTGTTAACCCCAGTCGCTGTGCAGTGTGTCCATTATTCATATACTAGCTGTCTGTTGTCTGGTTAAAAAACAATTAACCCTTTAGCCATTAGCGCTATGGTGTGATGTTATTATGGGAGGGTCCCCATTGTGTTTACTCTTGTGCATGCGAGATAAGATTAGATAAGAAAACCCTTTATTAGTCCCACAGTGGGGACCTTTTCGGGGTTACAGAGGCAACAGGATAGTGCAAATAATAATAGCAAAAGTGACGACTTGCTAACAGATGTAGCAGCGCACCAACAATGGCATGAAAGTAGAAAACAGCTTGAAGGTAAACATGGGTGCAAACGATGTAGGTTTTCAAATTTCTTTACAAAAGAAATGTAGTGCGGCGGATTTTTCACGAGTTAGGAGATGTAGTTTTATTTGTATGCTGTTTATTTAAATATGGCTAACTGTCAAAAACAATAGTGTTATTCAACCCTTTCTTTGCAAGCTGCATTTTCTCTTGATAACTAATTAAAGACAGCAACCCGACAGTGCAAGCTGTGCACAAAAACACACAAGCAAAGTTGGAACACACATACCATTACACTTAAGTCCATGAGGTTTCCCAACATGCCGACCTTACGACACCGCCCTAACTATGAAATCCAAACTGATATATTTGATATATAATGAAACATGAAACATGTCCAGTGAATGAAGAACATGCATTGTTGATAGTGTACTGTCAGGATATCTTCTCTTATGTTGTCATTTCTTTCTTATGAGTTCCCCAGGAGTAATGGAAGTTCAATGGTAAAACTGCTGGATGTTCTATTTGAATTGCACATTATATACACATTAATAAATACACATTATCGCACATTAAGCCTGGAGTTCCAATGGCCCCCTGCTTGGCATTGTCTGGTAACTCCTGGTTCCTTCCCGGTTTCTTGTTTTTTTTCTCATGTCACTCTCGAGTTCTCGTTTTGCTCGATGATTGATTTCCCTTTGTTGTAGGAGGATTGTGTTTTGTATTTTTTTTTTCACCCTCTGCATCATAAATCTAAGAGAAAACAAACTGTAAAACACTGTTAAACAAGCGTGTCCATGGAGATGACACGCAGCAGTTCACAACACAACAACGTTCCGAACCCGCCTCCACAGCTCAATTTGCTATTTAGTTGAAGTTTTTCGTGAGTTTTTAATTAAGAGTAACTATTGTGTTGGCGGGGATGAATCAGAGCCCACGTTAACACAGTGGAACTTTGTCACTTCACTTTAAATCAAGTTGAAGTGGAAAAAATAGTCTGTACATTTTTTTTTTCTCCAAGAGTTCAATAGTTTGCTATTCACGCTACAGTGTATAATTGCTTGATTAAAAATCAGTTCAAAGACGGAATTATCACTCGCTATCGGACTTTTTCTAAGTGTTGAAAACTCAAACAATGTGTTCTCTTAGACAACATGTAGTCTTTATAAGCCACACACATGTGAACAGTTTATACTGTTATGTAAGGCCAGGGTGAGAACATGAGTTGACATTGTGGTCTGTTGAGTATCCTGAGTAACCAGGGATGATGTTTGTGGAAAACAAATAAACAACTGTATTGTGTTGGAATGGGACCAGAGATCTCACCAAGCAGATATTCTCAACATGAAAGCAACCTCTTGGTACGCCGGTATTATGTTCTAACTTGTCTTGCCACCAATACTTCCAAACACACTACTGCATTGCTCACATCAGTTTTTTCCACACTACAATAGCCATGGCCTTAACTCACTTTTACCATTTACTCCTAGCAGAATCTCCCTCTCTCACTGTCCTCTTACTGTCCAGCTGCCATAATTTAGATTTTTTTTTTAAATGACTCACCATCAATTATTACCATGTGTTCACAGCAGTTAGCTTAACGAGCTGCACAGGACTCGTCTGCCTTTTTTGACCTTGGTTTAGCCTGACAGAATGACTGCAGGCACTACAGGGGGATTAGAAAAATAATTTTCACCCTTTTTCTATGTGTGTGTGTGTGTGTGTGTGTGTGTGTGTGTGTGTGTGTGTGTGTGTGTGTGTGTGTGTGTGTGTGTGTGTGTGTGTGTGTGTGTGTGTGTGTGTCTCTGTGTCTGTGTCTGTGTTTGTTCGTCCCAACCTGCGCTGACTCAAGATACATCCATAGGTGACATCACTTACCTCTAAAATGTATAGATATGTGGGTTTAGCTTTTTGAATGGCGTGGTCCTTATTCTTTAACAGCCCTGCTAACAAAACACCTTCTGGCTTGGAAGCAAAGGTTTGCAGTGCAAGGTCGGTTCAGCTTGTCAATCAAACGCATACACCACAACCGGCCAGCAAAAGCTATAAGCATGGGGCCAGAGCATTGGTCAATCATAACCTCTGTAAAAGAGAAAAAGGACTTCTGTGATTTCAGATTGAACCACAAACTAGCCGACATATGCTGCAGTGTGCTGGACGTGCCTGCTGTGTAGAATATATAACTATGCGTGTGCGAGTCCTTATCATTCAACCCCCATTCATCTTTCTTTGCACCTAACCACTCTCAGCACACTCCAGGGGTAAACTGACACAGCCTCGCTTCCCAGTGTATCAAATTATTTTCTTTTTGCCTCATTATGATTAAAAGTTCCGCGTGATTATTCATCCCCCCTCGACAATACACTCTATATATTTTCCCTTTTTCATTTTGTTTGGAAGTGTTGTTGTTTTTTTCGTTTTCTTTCTTTTTTTTACCACCAGATAGTGCTAATCAGCCATATTAATATTTTGGGGGAAAAATAAGCGTTTTTTTTGGTAATAACCTTGACAGTACAGTATTAGGCCAATGGTTCGGGGGCTGAGGCACATCAAAGGCTCCCCCATTTGAAAAGCTGTTTGTTTGTTTGTTTGTTTGATGTTTTGAACCGGAAACCACATTTTCGCCTGGCCTCGTTTCTGTGTGAACTCAACCAACTAACTGGTTAAAACAAAAAAGGAATAAAATGAATAAGAATTTCACATGACCTTGCAAATTCTGAGGCGTAAATTACGGGCAGAGGTGTACATAACCTAGTAGTTGAACATTTTAGTTAACTTTACATTATATCGATGCTTTCACACACTTTAATATTTAAGACGGTTTATTCATCATATGCAACGACGACAATCACAGTGGCAATGAAATTCTTAAGTCCCAGGCTCCTCTCAACAATGCAATAGAAGGAGGGAAGAGAGAGAGACACAAATATACTCAAAAGTAGTGCAAGGACACGACGATATAAAGGGTATAGAGCTTAGGTGCATTATAGAGCTGCAACGATTAATCGACAAATCGATTATTAATCGATTACTAAAATAATCGTCAACTATTTTGATAATCGATGAATCGCTTTGAGTAATTTTTTAATAAAAAATGTCCAAATTCTCTGATTTCAGCTTCTCAAATGTGAATATTTTCTGGTTTCTTTAATCCTATTATGACAGTAAACTGAAATATCTGTGTGTTTTGGACATAACAATACATTTGAGGACGTCAACATGGGCTTTGGAAAATTGATCAACATTTTTCACCATTTTCTGACATTTTACGGACCAAAACACTAATCGATTAATAATCAATTAATCGAGAAAATAATCAACAGATTAATGAATTAGTAGCAGCCCTAGTGCATTATATAAATATAGAGTAAGTTCAGAGTACAAAATAAAGTAAAATCAAATGTAGATGAAAACGAATTCTATACATGGAAATAACACTGAAAATAATGCAGTGTAATGCACTTTACATGTTATAGAATAAACTCGTAAAAAATATGTATATGTAATATGTATAGGTGTATATACTTTATACATATGTTGTGCAGCATGAACCTGCTTGCATCCACTACTACTGCATTGACACTGTTGTATCTGTGTGGGCCTATTCATTCTATTTTTTAACACCTTTTTTAAACAGTAATTCCTTATTCAAAGCATTCATTATTGCTTGATTGTGTTCGTCTTTCAAAATGTTCCAACTGCAGAGATGGGGAGCGGATCGATCAGGTCCAATCATTCCTTAAAAGCAGGCAGCACACACTTACAGACCTTGAAGGAATAAGACATTGTGTTCCTCTCAAATCAAATCAGTTGTATTTGTATAGCCCAAAATCACAAATACATTTGTCTCAGTGGGCTTTACATTTCATACAATATGACACCCTGCCCTTACACCCTTAGCTCGGCTGAGAAAAAACTCCCAGTAAAAACCCGGGATTAAAAAAATTTAAGAAATCTCAGGGAGAGTCGACAAAGTAAGGGATCCCTCTCCCAGGACGGACATGCTGCAATAGATGTTCCTCTCTCTTTAGAAGCTACAACGTTTGCCTCTGGACTGTGAGCGTGGCTATATTCAGAGAACTAAAGGTGTGAAATAGTTGTGCTAAGAAATATTTTTTTCTCTCTCTCAACTTGTCCTCCCCCTCCTCCCTCCCTCCCTCCCTCCCTACCCTACCCTCCCTCCCCTGCCCTCCCTTTCCACAGAGTGCAAGTTCCACTGCACCAATGGGAATTGTTTGCGTCTGGGCTCGCTGATCTGCAACCAGCTGAATAACTGTGGGGACAACAGTGATGAGGAGAACTGCCCCGTGGTCACCCAGCACCCTCCGCCGGGCATCTTCAACTGTGAGTGCTGCACAATACTCCGCCTATGTCTCTCTCTCTCTCTCTCTCTCTCTCTCTCTCTCTCTCTCTCTCTCTGTTTTTACCTGGCACAAACACACGCACGCACGCACGCACGCACGCAAAGACACACACACACACACACACACACACACACACACACACACACACACATGCACAATATGGTAATTCTATATTTGTGAGGACCATCATTGAGATAATGCATTCCTTAGCCCCTTACCCGTAACCCTAATCATCAAAAAAAAAATATCCCTAACCCTAACCCTCACACTTACCCTAATTCAAACCTAATTCATCCCTGAACCTCAACACCTTTTCTTGAATCTCAAACAGCCCTTTAAAGAAGTGAGGACCAGGCAAAATGCCCTCACTTTTTAAAAAATGGCCTCACTCCCACACAGACACGCACGCACGCACACAGGCAGACAGACTGACACACTCAAGGTGTTCTCTCCTCTCTCTCTCTCTCTCTCTCTCTCTCTCTCTCTCTCTTGCTCTCTCTCTCTTTCTCTCTCTCAGTTGTCTTGTCCCTGGGGTCTCTTTGTCAGATGTGATGTGGATGCTGAGCTGCAAAAGTCTTTTCTTCGGGGAGGTGTGGTACTGCAAGCCACCTTTCCACTCGAGTAAGAACCCTTTCTTTACAGGATAGAAGGATTCTCTAGGACAGAACTTGTGCTGCTTGTGGATGTTAAAAAAAATAAAATGAAAAAAAGCTGTGAATTTCGTAGCACATTAGCTGCAGATTTACTAAATAGGCATTTTGATCATAAACCTCCATTGGGCATTGAAACAAACAACACAATAACCGTGATCTTTTACGACAGAGCCGAGGGGCTGCGTAGAGTCAGATCACAGGAACATCTGAGACGACAAGACACTCAATAATGAATCCAAATGCATACTTAAAGAACAATCAACACAGCTCGTATAGCAAATAGAACACCATAAAAACAAAATAGGGCAAATAGGTAAAAACAAAGATGGTTTTTCCAAAATTTCAAGTCAGTTTCACAGTATCCACAGTAGAACACAGGCAGCAGATGAAAGGACAGTTGGTTAGTGAGGAGCGTGCAATGTCTCACAGGTCATGTTTGATGACCATTGAACATATGAATGCTTAGTGCTCAGTCACCGTTCATGTCTTTGCATCTGATGTGTATTCCTAGCCAAGCCCAAATGACACTGTTGGCATCTGTGTAATTTGTCACGTGGGGCAAAATGTCTTCATTCGTCCCCATAAGTGACATTTGGAAAAACGTTTGTGAATGCTTGTGTGTAGTCACCCAGTATAGTGGAAACAGGGTCAAATGCATGTCTGTGTCAGTTAGTAAGGGGGTGATATATATGGGCATGCTCAGTAGGGATGCACCGACATTTCGGCCACCGAAAAAGCAGTTCTGTAAGGCGCGTGCATGAAAATGTCAGAGTCCAGTGTGGGAGCATTTTTTTTGTCCAAGACCGATGTTTAATCACCTTAAAACACAAAAGCCTTGGCGAGCAAAGCAGCGATACACCTAGTCTAACCTGGGTTTAAACTCGGTGACGGTGGGTAACAGTGAAATTCCCAGTGATACCTTGCACTAGGTGTGAGCCGCAGTGCAAAACAAACTCTGGTTTGACGGCTAAATTGAGAACCGGGGATATCCTGCCCGTTAGCGTTGTTGAGGGGAAAGGCTTCTGCGATCTGATTGCATTTCTGGAGCCTGGATAGGCTACAAAGAGCCATGTCGTCAAACTAACTGCGCAAATAGAGAAAATGTTGCGTGAGCTGCCCCCCTCTACACTCTTTGGTGTCTGGCGGTGACACATTGCAGATATTTTCTTATGACACGGCACTGATAAATGCTGTGTTCTGATTGGTCAATGGCAGCATTCTACTGTATGATATCTCTGGATAACTGACCGCTGTTTAGGATGATTCACCGTTGTTCGGGTGACAGACTGTTGCTATGGACATTGTTTTTGATGGATCACTTCATGTCATATCGATCCACTGATAGACGTCTCCAAACAGTTACATACAACTCAAAAACACAATGGGACACTGTTTTACTACATGACTGTATGTATGTAGAGAGCAATACACGATTGGAGTCATGGTCAATGTGGGAAGAATCTCCATTCTAGACGTGAAGAAGTTTGTCCACGGAGCTGCTACATAGTTGCTTTGTGCGTTGCTATGGAAGACGCTCCCACAGTAGCGGCCCATTTTTTTTTGTATCATAAGCAATAAAAACATTTATAAATCAGTACAAACCAAATTCTATTCCTCAATGTAGGTCATTATTTAGTACCCATGTGCTAAGCGGGATCATTTAAAGCGGAAGGCTCAGGAAGACAGGTAAGGTGTCCAACACTAAGTAGGCCTACATATCCATCTGAAGCATCATCCTCAAACACCTTTTTTTACTTTTCCATGTCTCGTTCTGCCCCAAATGTTTTATTAGAAAATAATTTTTTCTGCTTTCATAAGCCCCGCCCACCTCCCACTGAGGAGCACTAGTGTCCAGGGAACCAGATGAGAGCACACTGGATGCTTCACCATCAAGGGAAACAGAGAGAGGGAGAGAGACCATGCAGAGATGGGACAGAGAGAGAGAGAGGCCATGCAGAGATAGGACAGAGAGAGAGAGGGAGAGAGAGACCATGCAGAGATAGGACAGAGAGAGAGAGAGAGAGAGAGAGAGAGGGAGAGCGAGACCATGTAGAGATAGGACAGAGAGAGAGGGAGAGAGAGACCATGCAGAGATGGGACAGAGAGAGAGAGGGAGAGAGGGAGAGAAACAGAGAGAGGCAGAGAGAGAGAGAGAGAGATAGAGGCAGAGACAGAGAGGGAGAGAGACAGAGACAGAGAGAGAGAGAGAGGCAGAGAGAGAGAGATAGAGGCAGAGAGAGAGAGAGAGAGACAGAGAGACAGAGAGAGATAGAGGCAGAGAGAGAGAGACAGAGAGACAGAGAGACAGAGATAGAGAGATAGAGAGATAGAGGCAGAGAGAGAGGGAGGGAGAGAGACCACGCAGAGATGGGACAGAGACAGACAGAGAGAGAGGGAGAGAGAGACAGAGAGAGAGAGATGCAGAGAGAGAGGGTGAAGGACACCATTGGGCTCTGATGGCTGTCTTCCAGGCCACTTTGATGTGCCGCAGCGTTCTCTTTCAACAACTTTTAGGGACGTGAGGGAAAACTTTTTACAGCAGCACTTTCATCCTTGTCGTTTGTGTGTGTGTGTGTGTGTGTGTTTGTGTGTGTGTGTGTGTGTGCGTGTGTGTGTGTGTGTGTGTGTGTGTGCGTCTGTGTCTGGCTCCTTACCTTCCTCCCCTCCCCTACTTCGAATGCGCCTCACCTCTCAAACCTGCCAGCCTTGTTGTTTCTTAAATTTACCCCACTTCTTCTCCTTTACTCTTTTCGTGAACCCTTCTTTTCCTCCGCCAGGCTCTAAGAACAACCTTTTTTTTTGTTGTTTTGGGAGGGAGGGGTAGTGGCAGTTGGGGGGTTGGGGGGGTGGGCACTCATTTCCAATGGATAGAATCCTGAGCCGGGTACTTAAAATATTTAGCTGTCTAGAGCGAATGTTAATGCGAGTGTCTGCGGCCGGGGTTATGGGAAAAGCTGTATACGATGATTGCAAATTTTCTGAGCGCGGCGCACATTTTCTGGTGATGCCCCAGAGAAAGCGAGAGACACACACACACACACACACACGGGGGGGGGGGGGGCTAGGGAGAAAGAGAGGGATGGTATGAGGGAGGGAGGGAGGGAGGGAGAGAGAGAAAAAAAGAAGAAAAAGATTGGCAAAATTAGGCAGGGATTTGAAAAGAGTGCAGACAGACTCAGGGAAAAAAAGGAAAAAGGAGCTGGAAGTGAGACAGAGGGCCGGACATGAAGGATAACAGAGACAAGAGAGAGAGAGAGAGAGAGACAGAGAGAGAGAGAGAGAGAGAGAGAGAGAGGAATTGAAAGAAGAGGAAGAGAGAGGGACACAGAACATGTTTCTGTGGTAATGGAGTTTGCCGTCCTGTTGTAGCCGCTGGCTGTTGCCGTGGCAGTGGCAGACAGATGGATAATGAATACTGTCTAGACACACTGCAGCCTGACTCCCTGCACTAAAGCTCCCTGCTGCACCTCCTCTGCTCTCTTTTCCTCTCTCTCCCCTCTCTCACTCTTTCTCCTCTCCTCTCCTCTCCTCTCCTCTCCTCTCCTCTCCTCTCCTCTCCTCTCCTCTCTCTCTCTCTCTCCCCCCTCTTTTTCCCCCATCGCTCTCTTTCTCTCCTCTATCCCTCTCTATCTCTCTCCCTCCTCTTTCTCCCCCCTCCCTCTCTCTCCTCTCCTCTCCTCTCCTCTCCTCTCCTCTCCTCTCCTCTCCTCTCCTCTCCTCTCCTCTCCTCTCCTCTCCTCTCCTCTCCTCTCCTCTCCTCTCCTCTCCTCTCCTCTCCTCCCTCTTTTACCCCCTCGCTCTCTCTCTCCTCTTTCCCTCTCTCTCTCTCTCTCTCCCCCTCTTTCTCCCCCTCTCTCGCTCTCCTCCTAAACGTCCTTCAAAGTAATATTTGTGGTTGACAAAGCAATGCAAGACAACGATATTGACATAGATAGTGTTCATTGTCTTTGGATGGGATAGGAATAATTGTTGGAATACAACGCGCTGACATCACAACTCTTCTACCACTACTAGTGAACATAGCTGGTTCATTCAGAATATGCTGACTGACATGTAGAAGGGGCTATTCTCCTAGCTGCTGCTCATGGCAACACCTTATTTGGAACTTATTTGAACATAGATCATTTATAAGGAGACATGTCTTACTCATCTTCGTCGCCAATAATATTGTGTTTTGTATTGTGGAATAGAAATTCTTAAAACAGGTTTTCAAGATACAATGCAAACAGTGGTTATTGAAGAAACGTGTTGCTCCTGTGCTTTCCCTACAAATACTGCTGAAGAAGCTCTGTGTTGAATCAAATAGAAGAACAGATCAATTAAAGACCATCAAAGCTTATATGTTCCACCTTCAAATGAAGCAAGGTCTTTATTAGACATAAAACAAACCTCTGCTCGGTTCAGAGCACCCAGGGGTTTTACTGCTACAGCATTATTTAGATTGGTATAGCAGCCAGTAGCGTATGGTAGCTAATGATAGCAAAGAACATTTTACTGTGTAATAACCATTACTTGTCTTCCTCTGTACTCATATTGTCCCACAATTGGGGATTTTTAGGCACAGTGGGTTGCTCTGCAGACATTACGTAGTCTTGCTCTACATTTGCAGTTTTAGAACACTCACATTCGCATTCACAGATCACAGGCATATTGTAAGAACATTTTAGCATAAAAAATGTTCAGCAAACAATAAAGCTCCACTTTTTTTATGATTTTTTTAAAACCATAGCGTAGCATACACTCATCTCTATGCTAAAGTGACATGCAAGTAAGTCACAAATACACCCAGACAAACCTTTATACAATACATTAGCTTAGCGTTTGACCGCCACAACAAATCAAGTGATGGCCTGAAGTGATATTCTGTTTGCTGAGCACAGTGTGTACTTGCCATACTTGAATACTGAATACACACACACACACGCACGCACGCACGCAAGCACACACGCACACACACACACACACACACACACACACACACACACACACACACACACACACACACACACACACACACACACACGCACACACCATTCCTTACCTGTGTTATCGCTGCATTATTGTGGCTTTAATGTGAAATCAAAATATATTTGACTTATGCTATGGCTGGCAGACAAGATGCCCTAACACAGGGGCACAGCTTTTCACTGGATGCTTTGATGAGAGACAATTGCTGCGTTCCAATCCCCATACTTGCCTGAAACCGGCATTGAAGTCAAGGGATCATTGTTGTATCGATATTGACACTTTTGAAACCATATCCAGCCCTACTGCTGTGTCGGATTTGTCAACCCCCATCCCTGTAACCACCTCTATCCATTCCAACATCCCAGCATGCACCAGTCCAGACTTCTTCAATGCCCTGATATACTTCTAAACCGATCACTCGCGGTTTTGTTGATACTACATCACAGCAGTGCTTGTGTGTTTGCATAGGTGGAGGTGTTACACATGTGCAATGGGCTTGTACAGTCGGTGTACAGCTCATGTATAATTGAAACAACATTGGTCTGGGATATTAACGTCACACAGGGAGAGGTGGGGGAATTGGCTGTGCCCCTCTGTAATTGAACTCATAGTTCCGGATGGCATTTTTTAACCATTACAAAAATGAGAGGGCCTGGTGTGTGTAATAGACGTGGACATTCAGCTGGGCAAAAAGCCCAAAGCCTCCTCTGGGGTAGAGGGGGGAGGAGGGGGGAGGGGACAGAAGCATTGAAGGAAAGGCTAGGAAGAAACATGAAGCACATACAAGGTGGATTTGAGAAGAAAAAAAATTGTCCTTTTTCTCAACTCAGCCAAACATATTGATATTAATCAGTGCAACTTACACTTCCATAGGATATCATTATCTCTGATGTCCACATTCACAATGTGGGAATTGTAAATGTGCCTTCCCCTTCAAATATAATGACCAGGTTAAATCAACTCTACAGCTGTTAGAACAACCCAGGAGAGGAGGGGCCATTGTCTGTCCTTACCACACTGTGTCCCTGTGTGTGTGTTCTGTGTTTTACTGACAACATGTTGCCACTGGGGAAAATAGTTAATACTGAAAATGCAGTTGTTTCTTATTAAAAAAAAAACATGCTCTGATACAGACTGTGTGTCCAGATACAAATTAGAAATAGTGCAGGCACAGTCTCATTTCCCAGCAGCGGTGGCCTAATACTGCTCTCATTTGACCATTACCTTCAATAATTTAATTTGTGTACACTGCAAACAGGAACTGCTGCTAATACCTCATTAGAGCATACTGAAATGAGTAACGCCCCAAATGTGAACAAATATACAAGGCTTTTACACATTCATTGTTGAGTGTTCTGTTTTATTTTTACAAATTTTTGAGGAATGCAACATACCAGGAAATATCATAATCTGCAAAAATATAGAGATTTTGTTTTTGGTCATCGCACATATACTAAAACCTTTAGGACCAAAGCCCTCTACCAGTGACAACACTAGATGGTTCATAACAAAAACTAAAGTATTCTTGCTTCTGTCCATTATTACTAGTGCACTTTTTGCCAACACGTCAAGATAAGTAACACACCTATTACAGAGGGACGCTAAAATGTCTGGCTCTCTTCAAACAGCAGGGTGTAGTTATAAGAGACATTAGAAAGAGTGGTGGCTAATGCACCGTTTAGCAATGATGATCATTTGAGAAAGAATATGAGTTTTTTTTTTCACTGTGTGTTTTTCACAAAGTGTTCCATGTGTGGTACAAGGCCACACGTGCTGCCGTTTTCAGCCAGGCTATAGTCTCAGCTGTGTGGGCTTGTTAGGCTCTGCTGAAGTGTGAGGAGGGGGACAGACAGGGAAGTGGGAGACCAGAGAGAATGGCTTGGATCGATGGTCAACTCTAGCTTAGCCATTGATCCCAAGTCCAGTGTTGAACGGGCCACTTCAATAGCATCTCGCTATACAAGCCTCTCTCTTCGGACCTGCTGATTGATTGTGTGTTGTGCTGAAGAGTCATAACTCTGTGAAGGCTCATTATTGACTGCTCCTCCATTTCACACTGTCTGAGTGCCTTCCACAGACAGAAGGCTGTTGTGTTCAGCTGATGACTTCAACACTTTTCTGATACAATAAAAGTTGCCTTTTTTTCTGTCCTCTCTCTCGAGACACACCGTTTCTGAGAGAAAATCTATGACACGATCTATGAATGGTATAGGTCTGAAGGTTACAACATTTGTAAATAATCGCCCTGATGGAGACTAGAGTAGAAACGCATTGGACACTAACATTAGCCGCTAACGTCGCTACAACGACCGACTTAACAGAGGCGGCGCTATCATGGGTACTATCTTGTATTGGAAGAGGAAAACAACTGAAGAGTGGAGTTTGATTTCATGTTGAGAGTAGTGCCACTTAAACAGTGAAGGGCTGCTGTAGTGACCTTGCCAGTCACTAAAAGCCCTGGCTGCCATTTCTTATGAGTTATCTTGGTATTTTTCATTTTGCAGTGAGACAGTTGATGGAGAGATTGATCATTATCACACTAGAAAAGGGATTAGATAAAGACTATAGAGCCATGTTTCTGATCTGACAGTGGAGGAGCAGGGGTTGGTCTGCTGGATGTTTTAAAAGGCTTTTGGGGCTGTCTAAAGGGTTACCTGTGTCCCTCATTCCAACTTCAAAATAACCCAAGTGCAGCTTGAATCTTCTTGTTTTTTTCACGTCTCTGTTGAGTGCCTTTTTATTGTCTGGCTTTTGCGGTATGTCCACCAGATTAGATTAGTTTGTTTGATGTTTTTTTTTGTAGGAGCTAGAGTGATTGTATCCTTTTTGTACAGACTAACATTTCCAGACACCCATGTTAATTCACTGTCTCAACTCGGAGCTGCTTGGGGGCCTTGGCGCTTTTTATTGAAGCTGAATCTGTTTATCCGGGCCCCATTTATTCGATCCAGCCCGGTGACTATTATCGTAGAATTCCTATTATCTTAATTCCTTTGTCTCACCCAGACCTAAAAAATAAAAAAAAAAATTTTTTTTTTTTTTTTCTTACCTTAGGCTTACCAAGTAGTCTCTGTCTCTATTACCTCCCTGCTTTTCATCACTTAGCCCTAATCTCATGGTTGAACAAGCCTTCGCTGCAGCTTGCCCTCTCTCCTCCATTTTTCTAATTCTCTCATCCCCTCTTCCTCCCCCCTATCTCTCTACTCGCTCAGTTCTGACCCTCAAATACCACGTTTGGGAGGCGACTTGCTGTGTAATTATTACTGTTAACATGGCGGAGGTCTCACTCAGTGTGCAGCTGTTTGTCTATTTGCCAGTGACTTGATCTCCACCGGCGACTCACTCACGGGTCAATTAGGCAGCAAATGGATGGAGCCTGCAGGATGCTTGCTAATTAAATGGTGCCGTTGGGTTTAGGGCATGGATGGTGGTTAGACAGACAGTAGTAGTGACCCACCAGACCACATGCATTG
>NC_137217.1:5917741-5920241 GCF_949987685.1 Ammodytes marinus | reverse complement strand
GTGCACAGACACTTGGACTGGTCCGTTATGTTGATCCCCAATGTAGGGCTCACTTATAGTTAGATTAGATCAGACTACATTCAGTGAAATGTACCCTGCGTTCCAAATCGCATACTCTTTATTTTTTCTATTCTACATACTACATCTGGCCATAAAAATAATCTAGTTAGAATGCAGTAGGCATACACTTGGGACATACTTTTACTTATTTATTTAATCTTTTATGTCCGTCGCATCCCCGTTTGTTTTCATACAGAGGCTACGTCGATGTGATGTCACTTCATGTGCACACTGGATTGTGGGTCAGAATTTCCCAAATAGGAAGCTGTTTTCAACACCAAAAATCTCGGGCGGATCTAGTAGACATCCAGGTATTTCTAACCATACTAAATCTGGCCACAAGAATGGGGACATCCTAAATCTTTTTTCTACCATACTAAATAGTAGATAGTATGGGGATTGGAACACAGGTTTAGTCTCCACTGAGGATATTGGGTTATTGTGTCAGCGTTGAATGCAACATAGCAAATATGAACACACATGGAGAAGAGTGATTGAGGCAATGCAATGGCTAAGATATTGAATAACATTGGGAAGATACTACAGTACAAAGATAGAGTACATCTTAGTTTTTTTAATTTTCATGTTGAAGAGGACGTCTAGTATTTACCATTAGCCACTAATTGAGTTATTTATTATATGCTATACTCTATATACTCTCTATTCTATGGGGCTAAGAACTTAAGCTTAAGTAAGTATGGGCCAGTCAAATCAACATACAGCATGCCATGTGAGCATTGTGTCAAGACATACTTAAAAAAACATATTACTAAAATTAGGAACTTGTCTTGTATAACCCAACAGCCAGATTCCAGCCTTTAACAATACACTTGTACCACTTCTTGCCTTTGTCATATGCAGTCAAACTTGAGAACACAGACTTGCATATTATTCTGGCTCCCCAGTCTCATGCATAATTCCACAAAAATTATTCATCAGGTTTTTTTTTCTTCATCACCAAATGAAGACCTTTTTTTTTGTACGGCGTCACATTTAATCCAGGGTGACGGTGTGTGTACATCACGGTCAGTGCTGACTGTTTGTCTGGTCTGAGAGGAGGGGGGGGGGGGGGGGTGGCACTCAAGGGTCACTCCCCCCCAGCTAAGGTCACTCAATGACTACATGGTGACTCTTACCCTTCCTGTTTGCGTTGCCCACAACAGAGATAGGATTTGTGAGGCGCAAAGCTGAAAACAAATAAGAAAAAAAAAAATGAAAGATTTTGCTGTTGTTTCGTTTGTTTTACATTATGAGTCATTTTAGACTCCACCAAGGCATAACATTTACTGTCAACATTATAACTATATTTAAATTATTTATCATTCTAATATAAGGTCAACTTACCAGTCCTCTACGCAAAAAATATGGAAATATCAGATATATGAAATCAATTATTATTAATCGTAATCAAAACCTAACCACTGGTTATCGTGTAACTGAAGTTCCATATGATTCTGGAGAACGCTTGTTGTCTAAATCACTATTTCTCAAAATCAGGAAATATCTCCTCGTGGTCAGCTACCTGTCTATACTGTGTGTGTGCGCTGAAAAGAAATCCAGTATTTATACACAGCCTGGACTCTGGGCATGTTGATATATATCCATTTGAGTCCATTTAGTATAGCACACTTGCATGTGTCTGTGTGTTTTTGTATGTGTGTGTGTGTGTGTGTGTGTGTGTGTGTGTGTGTGTGTGTGTGTGTGTGTGTGTGTGTGTGTGTGTGTGTGTGTGTGTGTGTGTGTGTGTGTGTGTGAGTTTGTATGTGTCAGCAATGCCCGCACTTTAGCAGCCATTAAGTGCATGCAGTTAAGGTGAGTTTAGATTCATAATTACCTGAGCACGCCAGTTTAAATAACCCAACACAGTGAATGGGGAGGTCTCTCTGGAGGCTAATCTAGTCATTTACACAAGCCATTATGTTGAGAATGAAGAGTGACTCCTTACAGTGAATCACTCCATCCATTTATTTACATACATTACTGTTTATTTGTGTGTGTGTGTGTGTGTGTGTGTGTGTGTGTGTGTGTGTGTGTGTGTGTGTGTGTGTGTGTGTGTGTGTGTGTGCGTGTGTGTGTGTGTGTGTGTGTGTGTGTGTGTGTGTGTGTGTGTGTGTGTGTGTGTGTGTGTGTGTGGGGGGGGGGGTGCTGTGTGCATTTGGTCCGCTGGTTGCTTAGCACTGGTAGGTTCACACTCAAGTCGCATTGTACAGGAGAGCTTTTTATTAAGTTCCAAGATGACATGTCCTCAAGCTAGCCGGAACATTTGTTGGCTGCATCACAACAGGCTGTCGCTCTTTCACTTTTTGAAAAAAAAAAACCCCACAAGTTGAGCATAAAGGCTTCTGAGTCAGTGACCATAGAGATGTCACTATAATGTGCATCCATGAAAATGACTACATCTTTTGCATATAAGCGCGCTTTTTTCAACGTCGGCTGAGGG
>NC_137217.1:5911414-5913914 GCF_949987685.1 Ammodytes marinus | reverse complement strand
TACAAAGATAGAGTACATCTTAGTTTTTCTAATTTCCATGTTGAAGAGGACGTTCTAGTATTTACCATTAGCCACTAATTGAGTTATTTATTATATGCTATACTCTATATACTCTCTATTCTATGGGGCTAAGAACTTAAGCTTAAGTATGGGCCAGTCAAATCAACATACAGCATGCCATGTGAGCATTGTGTCAAGACATACTTAAAAAAACATATTACTAAAATTAGGAACTTGTCTTTTATAACCCAACAGCCAGATTCCAGCCTTTAACAATACACTTGTACCACTTCTTGCCTTTGTCATATGCAGTCAAACTTGAGAACACAGACTTGCATATTATTCTGGCTCCCCCAGTCTCATGCATAATTCCACAAAAATTATTCATCAGGTTTTTTTTTTCTTCATCACCAAATGAAGACCTTTTTTTTTTGTACGGCGTCACATTTAATCCAGGGTGCCGGTGTGTGTACATCACGGTCAGTGCTGACTGTTTGTCTGGTCTGAGAGGAGGGGGGGGGGGGGGGTTGGCACTCAAGGGTCACTCCCCCCCAGCTAAGGTCACTCAATGACTACATGGTGACTCTTACCCTTCCTGTTTGCGCTGCCCACAACAGATGATAGGATTTGTGAGGCGCAAAGCTGAAAACAAATAAGAAAAAAAACATGAAAGATTTTGCTGTTGTTTCGTTTGTTTTACATTATGAGTCATTTTAGACTCCACCAAGGCATAACATTTACTGTCAACATTATAACTATATTTAAAATTCTTTATCATTCTAATATAAGGTCAACTTACCAGTCCTCTACGCAAAATATATGGAAATATCAGATATATGAAATCAATTATTATTAATTGGAATCAAAATCTAATCACTGGTTATCGTGTAACTGAAGTTCCATATGATTCTGGAGAACGCTTGTTGTCTAAATCACTATTTCTCAAAATCAGGAAATATCTCCTCGTGGTCAGCTACCTGTCTATACTGTGTGTGCGCGCTGAAAATAAATCCAGTATTAATACACAGCCTAGACTTTAGTATAGCACACGTGTCTGTGTGTTTTTGTATGTGTGTGTGTGTGTGTGTGTGTCTGTGTGTGTGTGTGTGTGTGTGTGTGTGTGTGTGTGTGTGTGTGTGTGTGTGTGTGTGTGTGTGTGTCTGTGTGTGTGTCTGTGTGTGTGTGTGTGAGTTTGTATGTGTCAGCAATGCCCGCACTTTAGCAGCCATTAAGTGCATGCAGTTAAGGTGAGTTTAGATTCATAATTACCTGAGCACGCCAGTCTAAATAACCCAACACAGTGAATGGGGAGGTCTCTCTGGAGGCTAATCTAGTCATTTACACAAGCCATTATGTTGAGAATGAAGAGTGACTCCTTACAGTGAATCACTCCATCCATTTATTTACATACATTACTGTTTATTTGTGTGTGTGTGTGGAGGGGGGGGGGGGGGGGTGTGCTGTGTGCATTTGGTCCGCTGGTTGCCTAGCACTGGTAGGTTCACACTCAAGTCGCATTGTACAGGAGCTTTTTATTAAGTTCCAAGATGACATGTCCTCAAGCTAGCCGGAACATTTGGTGGCTGCATCACAACAGGCTGTCGCTCTTTCACTTTTTGAAAAAAAAAAACCCCACAAGTGGAGCATAAAGGCTTCTGAGTCAGTGACCATAGAGATGTCACTATAATGTGCATCCATGAAAATGACTACATCTTTTGCATATAAGCGCGCTTTTTTCAACGTCGGCTGAGGGCATAGGCGTTGATTTTTTTTGGGGGGGGGGGAGAGATATGTCTCCTTCAATATTTAGAAGAGGTTCATTTGTTTCCCCTCAAACAATATGAAAGACAACCCCCCCCCCCCCCTCCCAGAAAAAATTTCAAAATAACAGTTCAGGGGTCGAAACATTTATATATCCTCCTAACCTGACGATTTCATGTCAATATCAATGACCTCCCTTAAAGAAATGCAGAATGCCCGAGAGCCTTACTGCATTTAATTCCATTGTTTTGTAACACTTTACAATAAGGTTACATTAATTAACAGTTAGCCAATGCGTAGTTAATGCTTATCAAGCATTTACTAGTGGTTAATGCTTTGTAATTTACAGTAAAAACTGATCGATGCTTGATTAAGCATTGTCTAGGCATAACGGTTAGTTCCTGCTTAGTTAATCATAAATTAAGCAGTTATTAACGGTTAGTAAATGCCTAGTTAAGGCTAATTAAGCATTATCTAAGCATGTATTTAATGTATCCTTATTGTTAAGTGTTACCCATTATATTTCTTACACCGGGTACCTGAATGTTGTCTTTTCTTTGACATAAATGAAGACCTTTCCATAAATTGATGCTAAAAAAAACAACACAAATTGGTGCATACACATTCTGGGGGAGGACCCAGATGTGTTTTAAACCAAACCCACACCCATGGCTGATGGACACAGTTGAGATTTGTTTCTACATTCTTTTGATTGACGCTCAGGTGCACACTTTCCATT
>NC_137217.1:5906414-5908914 GCF_949987685.1 Ammodytes marinus | reverse complement strand
GTGTGTGTGTGTATGTGTGTAGGGAAGTGAGAGGAAGACAGAGAGCTATGACACTGCGTTGCCATGTTTTTGTATCAAGCTGTGAACCCCTAGTGTTAAACCTCATTTGTCATACATGCCACGGCTGCTTTTTGCACTCTGCCGTGTTTTTGTCTTTGTTTGTGTGTGTGTGTGTGTGTGTGTGTGTGTGTGTGTGTGTGTGTGTGTGTGTGTGTGTGTGTGTGTGTGTGTGTGTGTGTGTGTGTGTTGTGTGTGTGTGTGCGTGCATGCGTGTGTGTGCGTGTGCGTGTGTGTGTCGTAACCTTTCATCCAAAATCCACAGTGTAACAGATGAAAAGGTGGAGGTGTGTGATATCTGATTGTGTTTTGTGTCAGTGGACATGAAGTGAACCTTCACTTCTCTTTCTCAGTGTTCAGTGACTAGCAGGGCTGGCTGCCTTACAGACAGGCTCTCTACTCTAACACTGTACACACTGTATTGATCCAGCAGCATGGACCCTGCTTTTACATTCACCTTCTGCTGACTTCAAACTAAACTTTACTTCTCTTTTAGCCAACTGAGCAGCTCCGCAGCATCAGTAAAAAAAAAAAAACATTCCAGTTTATTACCCCTGCTGTTTGGGCCATCTCTTCCCAACTCTTTTAATGTCACTGCACGGACCAAAGTACTTACTGTCTAGAGAACATCAATTGATTCCTATTACCCACACAGTCTGACAGTGAAAGGAACCAAGATGTACCAATGACAACCATTATCTTTGAGATGGATACCAGTCTCATAACTATATGTTGGATATAATAAATCATTCATAAAATTTCTAAACAAGGTCACAATTACAGAAAGGAAAAAAAAAACAGAGGATGCAAACCAAAAAACAACAGGGATGATAAAACATTGTGTAGCATACAGACTGGAAACAACTGAAAGCAAAGTACCCGGCTCCGCTATGAGCACATAATCCACCTATGACATCTTAAAGGCATAAGGCTAATTCATCTCATTCCAGAACACTTTTTGTCTAAATCAGCTAATATCTGCTCACCATCCACTTCCGGTCCATCGCGTGTGCATGCTGAAAAGTTGACTGTATATACACACACAGCCGCTGCTCTGTAAACAGCCAGACCCAACCAGTACGTCGGAGACCGATGTTCGGGTACGCCTGACCCGGGCCACTCACTCTTTAGCAAAAAAAAAAAAAATACTGTGTTTATATTTCAGTTATTTTGTATGAGTAAGATTCCAAAACAAAGAAGGAAACTATAAGCTATCAGGTGTGAAATGTCCCATAATGAACAAGTCAAATTAAGTGGACCTTGGACGTCATGATACAGCAAAAAACAAAAGGGGGTGGATAACAGTAATATGTTTTGGGTCATTTATCCCAAACCCAATGTTAACGTCAGTTGGATATGGATGACGGTGGATTACATGACCTAACTCCTCCTTCTTTGCCCCCATTATAATTAATACAGACACCAGAGGGCTTTGTAACTTGATCAGAAACACATGTTGTTTTGATGCACTCGCTGATGGGAGGACAGTGTCATGCAGTCCTTATGCTAAGCTAAGCGGCTGCTAGCTGAAGCATCACATGGAGCATATACAGACATGACAACATTACTAATCTTCTCATCCAACTTCAAGACAGCGAAAAAAAAGTGCACTTCCCAAAATGTCAAATGTATTCCTGTAGGTCATTCCGTCAGTGGTATCTTGGTAGCTGTTGTTTTAAGTGGGGTGAATGTTTCATTTAAAAAAAAATTCACTCAGCATTTCAAACTAGAAAAGCCATCCAGTCACATGGCTCCCTCAGCTCTCTGAGGCCTCTCATGCTGCTGTTGCAAAGGAGGTCTTGCTGCATTGCACCACAAAAATTAGTGTCAGTGTGCAGGGTTGCCAGATAATTCCTTGTGTTTTCTGGCAACCGATAAGAGAATAAAACGTTGAAATTCCAAAGCAGCCTTAGCAGCCTTGAGTCCAGCCTTATATATAGAACAGAAGGACCTATTAGGACTTCAACATACATCTGTTGAAAACAATAATAGCGAATGACATTGCAAAATAAAAAGCTAGTAACTTTGCCTATAGTCCATTCCAGTAGACATTGTCTGTTTCTAAGCATTGGTAACCTATTTTTTTTTTCAGTGCCAAATATGAGGGCAGTATTGAAATGTTCTGTGGCTATAAACCAATGCATTTTTTTTTCAGGCTTTTCAAGCTCAAAATTCAGCTAAAAAACATGGCGCTGCGATCAAACGGTCTCACACAGGGTCCCACTGCACCTAAACGGGTTGTGGAAAGAGAAATATAGAACTGTGTAAGAAAGTTTGTCTGGCACCTTTGAGAAAATATCAGAGAACATGTTTTGGTGCTTGAGAGAAAAAAAAAACAAGACAGGACTGTAATGAATCTTTTAATAACATTTTCTTTTATGTAAATATGACACCACAGAGTGTAATAGAATAAAAGGATTATGGGGCAACGCTTGTGTCTGTG
>NC_137217.1:5891414-5903914 GCF_949987685.1 Ammodytes marinus | reverse complement strand
GAGTTGCTGACTGAGATGCAGAGCCGAGCTTTACGGTTGGAGGACAAAACGCAGTGTGTTACAAACACACACACACACACGCACACACACACACACACGCACGCACACACACACACACACACACACACACACACACTGTTTGGCACACACAGGTATAGACACTTTAGAGTCAGTGCCAGTCCAGTTTCCAACATGGTATACACACACCGTCATCATCTCTGCCTTTAAGTGGCATGTGTTATTGTATGGATACTAACGCACATGCATTTCTTTCATTAGACTATATTTTGAAAGCCCGATAACCAATCCCATGATAATATGATATTTGCTAGATTAAACTCAATACATAGACAGGACATAGCATTAAAGAATGAACCTATATTTACAGTTTGTTTTCTGTTGAATGTCGTGGTCTGAAACCAAATCTGCAGCCTTGTTGCTCTCTGCTTTCAACACTTATCAGAGCTTATAGCACATCAGTGGTACTACAGCAGATGACTGGTGGTGACAATCCAAAATATGATGTACTGTTCCTCTTTCACTAGCCTATTGCTGCCTATCACAGACAGTAACACAAAAAAAATTGGACATCTGCAATTCACATTTGTCATTTACATTAAATACACAATGGATGTCAGGTATGATTAGTGTTTTTGCCGGGCCTTGATTCTCCATTCCTCTGGCAGGTTTTATGATTCATTTGTCTGAACTTTGGCCCCTGTGTGCTGTCTGTCTGTCTCTATGTCTGTCTGTCTGTCTGTCTGTCTGTCTGTCTCTCTCTCTCTCTCTCTCTCTCTCTCTCTCTCTCTCTCTCTCTCTCTCTCTCTCTCTGTGTCTCTCTGTCTCTCTGTCTCTCTACCGCCACCTGTTATCCCATTGTGCTGTTGTGAGCCATACTGCCGCTGCTCATAGAAACAAAATGAAAGGGTCTGCCCAGGTGGCTGCATCTGGTTTGACTGTGCGTCCCACACCCCCCCCCCCCCCCCCCCCCACACCCTGCTCTGTCCTCTTTGCTTTTTTCCTCGCTGTTTTAAAAAGAAGCTTAAGATTAAGTAGCAGCTGTCACACACGCTGCCGTAAACTAACATGAAATGAAGACAGCACTTAGAGAGTTGCGGGGGAAAATGATTTACATTGTTGATCATTTGAATGACTGTTTGGGTATATTCAAATCAAATCAGTTTAATTTGTATAGCCCAATATCACAAATAGACATTTACATTCCATACAGTATGACACGCTCTGCCCTTAGGCCCTTAGCTCGGCTGAGAAAAAACTCCCAGTAAAAAACCCTTTATCGGGATTAAACAAATATATATATAGTATATTTTGGTATATTTAAGGTAAACTGTATCTAGATCAAATTATCCTCAAAATGGTTGATTGTATTTCTCTTGATCGACACACTGATTTTTTAAACTAAGTTGTTTTTCCCCGTGTTGAAACTACATTGCAGTTGTTGAATTCAGCAGAACCATCTTTTTCTCCTCATTGCCATAACACAGTCAGCCACAGCTCAATCAGTCTCGCAGCCGTCTAGCAGAATATATCTCGTGGGTTTTTGGTTTGGTCGTAGTTCATCCTGCCTCGTCTTTGTGCTTTTTCTCATCTTAGATTGTGTTCCATTTCACACTTTATATTTTCTATTCCTTTGTTTTTGGACATTTGATTGTTCCTATTGAGTTCTACCACTGACAAACCCATCTGTAATTACAGCACATTGAATTATCAGGAGCTGCATCTCTCTGTCATAGTCAAGTGCTGTTACGTTGGTTAGGAAACCAAACCAAAACCTGCTGTAAGTGCCTTTTATTCAGCCCAGACAAAAAATTCATATCAGGAAATTGCAGCCTGGCCGGGGCTTATTTGACTCAAGTGCTGCTGCTGCTGCTGCGGAGATACACTTAGAGGCGAAATGAAAGAAAATGGCCTCCCGTGCTTGTGGTTTTTTGAAATAATACAGAAAAAGGAAAGAGACAGAGAGAGAGAGAGAGAGAGAGAGAGAGAGAGAGAGAGAGAAAGAAACACAGAATGCAGTTCTGTCTTCTTCTTTTTCTCTTTTATTGTGAATGGAAATTGAAGTAGAAGAGGAGGAAGAGTTTGAAATGCAAGAGTGCAGAGTGCGGGCCAGAGATAAGAGCTGAGAGGCTTACAGGCAGGAAGAGGAGAGAATGAAGGAGGAAGGAGAGGAAAGTAGCTGATTCAGAGAGAGAGAGAGAGAGAGAGAGGGAGAGAGATGCTGAGATAAGTAGTGCAGGGAGGAAGTGGGCCTGTCTAGATACACACAGACAGAGGGAGGGGGGAGATTAAGAGGGGGAGAGTGATGGAGGAGAGGAATAGAAAGAGAGAGAGATAGAAAGAGAGAGAGAGGAGAGAGAGAGATAGAAAGAGGGAGCGAGAGAGAGATGAGAGAGATATAAAGAGAGAGGAGAGAGATAGAAGAAGAGAGTGAGAGAGAGAAGAGAGAGAGATATAAAGAGAGAGGAGAGAGATAGAAGAAGAAGAGAGTGAGAGAGAGGAGAGAGAGAGATAGAAAGAGAGAGGAGAGAGAGAGATAGCCAAGAGGCAAAGTTAGTGTCCTCAGGGTGCCAGCATGGAGGAAGTGCCAGTGGCCAGTAACCACGGCAGTAGCACTGGTGGTCGCTATGGGAACCAGTGGGGTCTGAAAAAGCAGTCTGGTGTGGTGAACGAGGCCAGACCATAGACATATAAAGGCCAGACTACTTGTCTAGAGGAAGGGAACAGCAGAGGTGCAACACTAACATTAGTTCATCAAGTATACTGTGCTTAAGTACACGTTTGAGGCACTGGTATACTTTAATGGAGTATTTTCTTGTTTCGTGCTATACTCTATAGGCTCTATTTCTACTCCATTACAATTCTTTACGAAATATTCTATTGTATACTCCACTACATTTATCTGATAACTTCAGCTAATAGTTACTTTATGAATTAAGAATAAAGCAGACAGCATATATGAAGGGCTTTTAACATATTGCAGGCTATAAACCCAACACTGACAAAAATGTATTGGCTATTGACTATTTTGGTGATGATCAATTTCAGTCCAAATATGCCAAACATGTCATGGCTCTTTGTACTTTAAGTGCATTTTCCTGATTAAACTAAGATACTTTTGCTTTAGTAACATAACAGGGCCTTTACTTGCGCCAGTGTATTTTTACACTTAAAAAATACTTAAGCAAAGGATCTGTTTTCTTTCTTTACCACTGCTTAAGCACTAGCCTACATCTTTGAGCCTACATTCCATATGAGCTAAATACTCTTTATACATACATATACGTATGTAATACTTTTAAAAACAGATACGTTTGTACTTTAAGTCAAGTGGTATTGTAAGATGCGACATGTAACTTGTAATAGAGTAATTTGTCTAGTAAGATATCTCTACTCTTACCTTAGTCTGGTTTTCAGGTATACTCTTTATGACTGTGTGTGAATGAATAGAACCTGGATCCCTGTACAGTTGAACAGTTTAATACGTTGCTGAAGACTCACTTTTGTTGCATTGGCCTTTAACACAAGTTGAGACTTTGACACTCCTTTTCATGTATCTTATATGTTATTTTGTATTGTATCTTGTACAGCACTTTGGTCAACTGATGTTGTTTTTAAATGTGCTATAGAAATCATTTTGACTTTGACTTTACAACACTGGGGTAAAATTGAAGACAAAAACTCTGAAGCAAGATTAACTGTTTGTAACCTTTTGACATTTCAAACACAGTCACATGATCTGTGTTCCCTCTCTGAGTGAGAGAGATGCATTAGCGTGAAGGGACGTCATGTGGGACATACGACCCACAGCACATGTCCACACTCATGGGGATGATTGCTGTGACATTTTAAGGACAGATGGCAGACAAGCCGCTGCCGTACTCTGTGTAGGTTAATGACTCCGGAGTCAGAGGGTCAGCTCACTCCACTGTACTCGCTAAACTCTAGCACTTAGTAAGCTGCAACAGAAAAACCTATCCTGCAACACTGACCACGTGTACATGCACAGCAATACTCCAAACCAGGTTAAGTTCATATTCCCAACAAGACATCACCATGTTAAGAGCAGCTCACCTCAATATGAATGAGGTCAATAGATCTCAATATTGAGGCATTGATCACACTAAATGGTTCTCGGGAAGGTCACAAAGGCAGCAGTTCCTATTGTAAAAATGGCCTGACTCAAAGGTTCACAGCCTTTTTGTGGCTCTGGACCACAGCTCTAGGAATGATATTTTCCTGGACCCAAAGCTATCTCTAAAGAAAGTCTATGAACTTTTTTTATGCAAATGAGAGCAGTAAACCCAGCTTCACACTAGTAGGTGAATGGGACCAAATTGTTTTACTGCACATTGCAACCTCTTGGTATTCCCTTCTTGCTTTAAACCAAACAGTTCTCCACTGAAACTCATGATAGCAGTCACATGACAGCTCAGTCAGCTGTTGCACTGGCACTGGCCCATGGAGAAGGCAAAACGTGGAAGTAAAGGGGTTTGGTCGCCCAAACTAACTTCCACTTTGAGCTATTCAGTGTGAGGTCTTAAAAGAGTCAACGTTCACAAAGCACGTGTGTTATCCAACATTATTCAAGACATAGTTCATTTACGCAACCTAAAATTAACTTTAAATTCAATTCTAAATTTGATATCTATTTGTAGTCACTTTATTGTGGACCCAAACCCCAAATAACATTCGAAAGCTCTTTGGAGGTACATGGGATCTACAGACAGGACAGCACTATGTAGCTTATTGAAAAATATCCCATCACAAATGTTACTAAGCTCACTACTAACAGGGCACAGGAGAGGTGAAATGTCATATGAATAAATGAATGGGTACATTTAGGACATGAGACAGTTCAATTAATATTCATATCATATGTTGTACGGTCTCCATTAATTATCAATTACTTACAACAGTGACATTAACACAAATCAGTTAAGCTATAGCCCAGGGAATAGGCCTGTAGGTGCAAAAAAAAAGGGGGACAGGTGATAATAAAATCCATTATTGAGTAGATTCAATTAGATAAAGTGCATGTAAGGTGTCATAGTGCTGTTCATCATGTTAAATGATGGTCTGTCGCTCATATCATCCAGTCAGAGCCATAGGCCACAGCACATGAACAAGTTGCCAAGGCACAGGGACATCCTGCAATTGATGAAATTTGAAGCGTGTTCTCAGTCAGTACGTATGCATGATGTAAGAGAACGTTTATTTATTGTGTTAGTCTGACTGAAACTGGACTTTTAAAATACACATAATCATGTTAGTCCGACTGAAATCCTACTAAATTGAATGTCTCAAAGTCGAGCTAACACACCCAGATAAAGTGATTGGTAGTGGAGCTACTCCTTATTGTATACTGTCCTGTCAATAGGACCATAACTGGCATGGACACTCTGCACATGCTTCACAGTTTCCCATCCGGCGCTTTGACCCAGAAGATGAAATAGCATTCAATGCTAACAGAAGAATGAAGAAGTAGTAAGCCATGTATGCGTATAGAACGTACAAAATGTACAGAGCTGTAAAGTCAGCCATATCAACACTACATGCTACCAGTTAGCCGTTCGTTTACAATTAGCTGCTCGCTAACTGTTAGCTGCTCGCTTACGTTATAGGTCCACTGTCAAAGGGTCCGATACTAACAAGCTGAGAGCGGCTAAAAGGGGTCATATCGGCACCTATCGTAGGGTTGGACATACTACACTATAAACCGATTCCCCGCCTGTGCTTGTATACTGGGACAAGGACAGTAGTCCAATTAAACTACCTAGTCAAGCTAACCCTAGCTCCACTTAACTGTGCATGTAAACGTATTGACTGTGACGACCAAACACACCTCCTGTCCGCAGGGCCGATGGGTCAGTTAACTGTGTGTTTGATTGTGTGTGTGTGTGTGTGTGTGTGTGTGTGTGTGTGTGTGTGTGTGTGTGTGTGTGTGTGTGTGTGTTTGTGTAGACAGAGAGGTAACGGGCATAGAAACAATCGAGGGGGTTCTTGCGTGCTGTGAATTGTCCTGTTCAGATTCAGAAAGCAGCCAAGGGCCCTGTGGCCTCGCAGCAGTGCAGCATGACACAGCTACTATCTTTCAACGCACGCACACACACACACACACACACACACACACACACACACACACACACACACACACACACACACACACACACGTACACACACACACACACACGTCCCCATCCAGCCCGAGTGACTGCCTTCAAGCCGGAAGTAGGGCAGAAAAGAGAGCAAGAAAGAAAGAACAGTCAAGAACAAAAAAGAGGCAAAAGCAGGAAAGAGGGAAGAAAAACAAAAACGCAGATAAACAAAAGAGGGACGCACACATAGACAGGTTTTGATAGAGGCAGCAGTGCTTTTTGCGTGATGTGTTCCTCCAATGCGCCTGTGGTGCCGGTTGGAGTTGCAGTGAGTGTTTTTTGGGAAAAGTAGGTCATTGTTCCTCCCACTCAGCCTGTCTGATCCGGCACATAGCCCAGCTTTTCTCTTTCTTTCTTTTTTCTTCTTTTCTGTTTTTTTTTCCCTCTCGCCCAAACTAAGCACCTCTCTCTCGTCTCGTCTTCTCTGGGTGGGGGGAGGGGGGGGGGGAGCAGACGAGTGGGATTGTTAAAAGTCAAGCGCTTTTTAAAAATGTGGGCCCACACATATATACAAACACATAGACACACACACACGGATCGTTGAAACGAATATGGCCACACTGGCTTAAAACACACACACGCACACACACACACATACTCGCACGCATGCATGCACACACACACACACACACACACACACACACACACACACACACACACACACACACACACACACACACACACACACAAATGGCCGAAGCTACATTGGAAGTAGAGTTCTCCAGAGGTATGTCCACTATGTCTGCGAATGGCTCGGCATTGAAAGACGAGCTTAGAGGCTTTTATTAATATTCTGCCTTGTGCATATTGACCTGCCTGGATGTCTCCCATTGAATTATACAGTCATTTATTCATATCACTCATTTCACACGAGAAGGCGTGACGCACTGCCCTCGTTGCAATCTGTGAGACATGCATATGAACACACATGGGCAACGCACACACACACACACACACACACACACACACACACACACACACACACACACACACACACACACACAGACACACATACTGCGGGTAGAGCAGACAGGAAGGGCAGAGAGGCTGATGCTCTGCTATCTAGGATGAGTAATCATTGCTAACTGTGCCAGTGAGAGAGAGAGAGATGAGAGAGGGAGAGAAAGAGGGGGATGAGAGGGGGCTGGGTGGGTAGAGAGGAGTGGAAGATGGAGAGGGAGCTACATAGAGTGTGTCAAGAGTGGCAGAGGGCAGGAGAGAAGAGAGAAAGATGAAGTAGCAAAGGAAACGAGGGAGAAAGGGATAAGGAAGGCGGGCTAAGGACAGGAGTGCAGGGAGTGTAAAAGACATGTGAACTATAGGACAAGATGTTGTTTGTGTGACTCAATGCCGGTCACATTATAGATTCATTTTCAGCCTGCCTGGGGCTCCATTCCAAACCTCTCTTGACATTTGAAAAATTCCTTATATCAAACGTTTTAACCAAGGAACCAAGCCAACCAGCCCACCCCAATAATCGTGACAAAAAAAACATTGTACTTGACGCTAAAAAAAAAATTAACAAACGGAGAAAAGACAAAGGTACTAGACTATGCACATCATTTTTCTGGGAGCAAAATAACTCATCCCACAATCCTTGGCAGTCACAGAGTTTTTCCCAAATAACGAGCATTTAGCAGCACTATTGTTCCAAAATGTACACAGACCTTCTTTCTACATTTATCATTTATGATCTGTTGTTTCTCTAATAAAAAGACAATTCCATGATAACAGTGGGCTCTGCCAACCAGAGACGTCACTGTGATGCTCTAGGATCATGGGTAGTGTAGTTCTTATCCGTGAGATCGTGAATAAACAATGGTTTACTTAAAACTAGGTTGATCCCAAACAAACTTGTGTCATCTACTGGAGCATGTACCATCGTTTCACGCTTGGTTAGTTCACGGTAAGTCTGCCTTGTATGGTTAGGACATTGTGGCTAACAATATAATCCTCTATGGAGAAAAGGAATGGGATTTTGTACTGTGTCAGAGGCCTGTTTCAGGAAGCAGGGTTGACAAACTCTGAGTTCAACCCTGTGCAAGTGTCGCAAGCACACTTGTGCCGTTTTCAAGACCTTTGCTTACCAGAGACCAGGGGCCTCTACGAATAGTCCAATCTCCTAACCTATAAGCCTCCTGTCCTATACCTTAACCCCTAAACGTCATCGGGGTTAAGGAGAGTTGAAAGGTGCTTCCTATCGAACATAGGAAAAGACAGCACTGTTTCAAATGAATTCGACTCCACTTTTCCTAACCGACGTCATTGCGCAACGGCGAGTAGTGCTGACGTGAGTCACCAGCGTGAAGTCCGAAAATGGACTACAACAAGCGCTCGTTTGATCCATGCGTTCTTTTCATATTGATTTTAATCAGGTTGTCGCCAACAGAGTGAGAATCACTTAGATCAGACTTGGCCAAGGGGAATATTTAAGGCCACTTGAAGCCCAATTCACATGTGGAATAAAAAGACTTACACTTATGTTGATGTTGAAATGAACTGCCCCCAGTAGTCTTCATTAAATGTGAAGTTGGCATTTTATTTTCTTATTGTGTAAATTATGTGCTACGAAAATAACTACTATGATGTTGGTCTTTTATGAGTTCTTTATTATCTTTATAGGGGGGGGGGTATTTTGTTTTAGCCGAGTTAAATCTTCCTCTCTTCTCCTCTCCTCTCTTCTGTTTTACCTCTCGTTCGTATTCGTGTAGAGTCGGTAAACTCCGTCGGTGGCTTCTTGCTTTAAATCTAGCCGCCGTAAAGGATTATGGGATACCACTATCTCCTTTCCTTTCGGAGTAACCTATGCTAAAGGAGGGTTAAAGGATGAATCGAGGCTCCTTTATGCCTTTCCTAAGCATTTTGAGAATTCGAACCTCCTATACGCCGAGTACTTCCGGGTCATCTCGATAGGAAAGGAAATTTCCTATCCAAAAAAGAGAATCCGTAGAGGCCCCAGTTCTAGTGGCCACAGTCCTACCATTACTGCAGTAGTTGGAAAATGCTAACTGGTCCTATATCAGTGGATTAGCTGTCGTGTGTGATGAACGTGGCCAGCAACTTATCAGAAAAAAGTGAGAAAGGCTCATTTCTGCTCTGTCCAGCCCCCACTGACCTGTAGGACTGTGCTAAAATTGTATCGCTTGTACTGCGTTATTTTACCGTTTGTGTTCTGTGTTGTGTCTCCTGTATGTTTAGTTAGTCTGTAACTTTGTGTTGCTGCTCATGCCTACCTGAACAGGTCTCTCTTGTAAATGAGACCCTGGGTCTCAATGAGATTTTACCTGTATAAATAAAGGTTAATAAAAAAAATAAAAATAAAAAAAAAATATGGATAGATGGGCTGTGGGTGTTGGGGAGATTCATTCCATTGACTCCATCTGAGTCAATGGAGTCAGATCTGTGATGCTGACTCCATTGACTCTGACGGCTCTAATGCTCCGACACACATACACATACAAGTAGAGTGATGAGTGAGTTTGAGAAAGAGGGGGGTGGGTGCAGGGGAGGGATGGCAAAATAAAGAGGGCAGATTAATAGTATGCATATAACTTTTCATCTAACCGTCAAGGTAAATTCATGCAAACCTTTGAAATGCTACACAAAAGTGTTAGGTTGGCTTCTGTAGGCCAGTCTGAGGAGGATCAATAGCTAGTTCTTAATGCTGGGCTTACACTACACGACGATTCACGCGATTTGACAGTCGCAGACAATCTTCCAATGTCGGACTGAAATCACAGGAGTCGTGCTGGAGTTGTGGCGCGCGCACGTAATCTCAGTCGTTTGGTGTAAGGTGGTCATCCGACCCGATTTCAGCCAGTCTTCCTCCCGTCTTGACGTTCCGACATTATCAAACAGGTTTGATATTATCGGTTAGTCTTTAGGGGTTGGCTCAAACGAAATGACATAAACACTGTCACACTCTCTCCTGCACCAAGCACGACGCAGGAGGAGCGGCATTAGACGCGACCTGTGTCCGCCAGGTGAGGCACATATTTCGGACACTTTTACCCAGTAGCCTTGGCTGGAGAACCAGCTGACAGCTGCGCAATCTTAACACTTTACCGTCAAATTTAGGGTTAGGAGTTAAAGTTATTGGGGGACGAGATCAGCAAATAAAGCTGGTCAAATAACTAAAGGAAGTCCCCCGCTCGGAATATTGAATTCACTTTTTTTTTATTAAATAATCACAATCGCGTTTGCGGAAATAATATTAATCTCAAAAGGAATCTAGTTGTAGTCTTGCAATATGAGACCCCTTGTCTTTTCAAAATCTCACTCTGTGACTGAAAACTAATGACTAGTTGTCTTCAGGTGTGAGTTGATTGTCTTTAGATGTAAGAGGGTTTCAGTCTTCAGTCTTTTCAAAGTCTTTTAAAAGTTCTCTGGTGTAAGCCCAGCATCAGTGTGAGACCTCACAGTCTTAAGAGTCTTTCAGTGATTGTTCCGTGGGGGGGATGTACTGTAGCTCAGGTGGTAGGGTGGTCGACCGACAAGAGGTCAGTGGTTCAATCCACCGTCTCCCCGCCACATGCACAAGTGTCCCTGGGCAAGACACTAAACCCTAAATTGCTCCCGATAGTTAGCTTGAACCCTGCGTTGTAGCTGCTGCTATCGGTGTATGAATGTGTGTTTGGATAAAAGCGTCTGATAAATGGCATGAAATATAATGTCTATTGGGCAAGTTGTTGTTGTCCTTGAGCTTGATCTAATGCTGGCGATATTTCACGCTTTTCATCTTACAGTTTTTTTCGATTGCTAAACCACAGTGGGCACAACTGGAACGACAAGTGCAAAACTCTAACAACACTATGCACAGCAGCGGTTCATTCGGACCAAACTGTAGCTCGTTTTTCATTGATAAAACACAATTTTCAAAACTCTACACACTTATCTCATGGCTTAACCACAGCCTGCACAACACTGGATTTCCAGCACTTTTTTTCAAATGCTAACACTGCTGTCACAACTGTAAACCACACATTCAAAACAGAATGAATGCCTTTAAAACACTGCGGATTGCAATTTCAACTGAAACACTAAGATGTCTTGTTTTAGACTTGTTAGTGAACATATATACAGTATAAAGGGAAAGCTCAAAAATATATATTTTTTTGGAAATGGACCAAGGAAGACAGGTTGTTGGAGGTAGAAGAGTGGCAGTGAGAGTGTGGATGTGTGGAGGAAGAACTAGCAGAACTAGAGCTGTAATTTCTGATGAAATACAGCAAGGGCTACACTGATAGACCCTGTTGTGAATCATTGAGAGAGGCAGGGTTGAGAGTGCAACCCAATCTGCAAAAATCTAAAGTTGCATCTGTTATACTAATTTTCCAGCAAACAAACAGCTTAGAGTTGCCTTTCCTTACAGTAAATGACAACATTACAGGAATTGATTTCTGTATTACAATTATAGAATATTTACACAGATAAATACTACATTTGGAAATGTTTTCAATAAAATATACAAAATGTGTATCTATTGAAGCAAACTTATGATTTTAATTTATTTTAGTTTTCCTAAAAAAACTGGTATGTTATAAAATAAACAATTTCATGTGAAATAATTTCACCCTTTCATCAAAGAAAATATTATGTAATTTGTGTGAAGTAACTCAAATTATTCAAACTGTAAAGATTAAAAGTTTGTAATTTGTGTATTGGGGTTTGATGCTAGTGTTTGTACTCTGAGCAGGTTCTGAGTGACAGTGTGTGTTATCTCAATGAAGCTGGTTCATAGTGTTTGCTGCACTGAACCTGTTTTGCAGGTGAAGTGAACTGTTCAGCTCCAATGACTGTTGGTAGTGCAGACTGTAGTTAGAGTTTTGCACATTGAGCTACAGTTGTGCCCACTGTGGTTTAGCGATCGAAAAAAACTGTAAGTTGAAAATAAAGAAAGACACTTGCATGACACTTCTGTCCATATTCCAACCAGCGGACACACAGCATCAGTAGGATCTGTAGGAGTCAAAGAGCCATAGAGACATTTCTGGGAGTTCCAGAAATACCTCTAAAATGTTGAACTGTTTATTTGATTGGATTTTCTTTTGCCAAGGTTGCATTATTCTATGTTGAACAAATGACTGAATCCCTAATTCCCTAAATCAAATTATTACATTTTTTTTTCGATTACTAACCCACAGTGGGCACAACTGTAGCTCAATGTGCAAAACTCTAACTACAGTCTGCACTACCAACAGTCACTGGAGCTGAACAGTTCACTTCACCTGCAAAACAGGTTCAGTGCAGCAAACACTACGAACAATCCTCATTGAGATAACACACACTGTCACTCAGAACCTGCTCAGAGTATGCACTAGCATC
>NC_137217.1:5876414-5886414 GCF_949987685.1 Ammodytes marinus | reverse complement strand
GAGGTGACTACACACGGCGGAAATTATTCTTTCGGCCAATCAACGGACGGCATGTGTAGCTCCACCTTTTCGGCACCATTTCAGGCGGCTGGTACCCCAACAGATGAGGCCCGAAAATAGGAGCGGGTTGGAGCGGTTAGGCTCGCTTATTGGCAAATGGAAAGCCAAAATAACCGGAATGAACCGCTCCGACCCGACCCGCTCTACTCGGTGGAAACGAGGCATAAGTGTCTGCTAACACAAAGAGCAGAGAAATGCAGAAATAGAACAGAACCACAGCTACCAAACCCCATTATACTGAGTATATTTTGTAGCCAGCATGATTCAGCTCCCTGGTTTGATCTTGGATATAACCAGTGGACCATTGACGATGATCACACACCCAGAAAACAACTGGGTGATGTTTTTCTTGAAATTGAAGTGAAACTGAGTATAGCGGATACATACTACAGACAGTTTGCGGTGCATTACAGTAACGTGTCTGCAGTTATAGGGTGATGGCTTCAGTAGGCTAAGATTCTAGCTTGTAACTTTCCCAGTTAGCATCTGAAACCCTCTGATCAATGTTGTTAAAGGGGAGATGTATTTCACAATTTTTTCTGATGTTACATTTGTATCCACTTTACTCTTACGATTGTTGAACAAGCTTGCAAAGGTGAAAATATGACAAGGTCTGAACTTTGAACTGAGGGCTGACATACCATCTTTAGCAAGTTTTTTGTATTTTTTCTTCCATGTCAGATGTATGCTTGGCTTGGTATCAACAACTATTAAGCTAGCATCAATGCTAAACAAATGGCAGTGCCAGGGGGCAGCTGTGACATGTTAAGTTAAGTAGTCAGAACACATTAAATCATAATTAATGAATCAACAGCGATTGCGCTCCCCCAGAGTAAATTATGGTGATTTTGCCCCAAATGTGACACGCAACATTGTGTCTGTGTGTGACGCACAATTATTTAGCGTTTAGCATGCGACAGGATAGCTTTTATCAGGACTGACTTGTGCTTGAGCGTCAACAGAATACTGAGCGGAATAGGAATGCCCCAAGTACCTTTCTCTCACGGTTGACTCATCATGTAATAGCGTGTAATAGAGTATACTGATGTAAAGAAAAATAGTCTGTAAGATTTTTTTTACGATTTTAGAAATTGCCTTTCGTAAAGCTGAGGTGAAAACAGAAACACTTGGTTTGGTCGGGGTAGGATCGAAGATTAGGACGGGTAGGATCATGACACCAGCTCCCAGGTCAGCTGCAAGTGGCAAACCCCTGTGTGTGTGTGTGTGTGTGTGTGTGTGTGTGTGTGTGTGTGTGTGTGTGTGTGTGTGTGTGTGTGTGTGTGTGTGTGTGTGTGTGTGTGTGTGTGTGTGTGTGTGTGTGTGTGTGTGTGTGTGTGTGTGTGTGTGTGTGTGTGTGTGTGTGTGTGTGTGTGTGTGTGTGTGTGTGTGTGTGTGTGTGTGTGTGTGTGTGTGTGTGTGTGTGTGTGCGCGCGCGTGCGTGCGTGCGTGTGTGCGATGGGTTTGTGTATCTCATTAGCCCTAGGTTAGGGCCGGGGGAGTCCTGGCGGTGACAGGTTTATTAAATATCTCAGGGCTCACAGTGGACATGGCAGGAAGGGAAACCCCCATGGCTCATGTAATTAATGTGGCCACTCAATGCTCATGTTTTGCAGCCTGTGTGTGTGTGTGTGTGTGTGTGTGTGTCAGAGTGTGTACCTGTTAGTCTGTATGCTTTTCACTTTACCAGCATGAGTTTATTTATTAGTGTGTGTGTGTGTGTGTGTGTGTGTGTGTGTGTGTGTGTGTGTGTGTGTGTGTGTGTGTGTGTGTGTGTGTGTGTGTGTGTGTGTGTGTGTGTGTGTTTGTGTAAGGTTGTTTTCCCCGAGCTGTTGTGGGACTGCGACCCGGGGAAGAGAGCGGTCCTGCTGGGAGAGAGAAAGAGAGAGAGAAAGAGAGAGAGGAATATGGAGAGATAAAAAAATGTTCTGAAGACTCAATAACAGTCCTGTCTTGATTGATTAAAGAAATGTGTTTTTCACGTTTGGCCAAACCGACGCTAGTCTTTTCACGCTGATGGTTAAGCCAAACAAACTCGCTTAGAAAAACTTATAGCCAGCTTCCGCAGCCAGAACCCTGGGAATCTTTTAAAGGCATTCGGAAAACTTGGCTTACACCAGGGTCTAAATATAGTTACTTTAATTGTAGTTTCTGCTCCCAACAAAGTTTATGTTTTCAGGGGGTATAGTACTTTCTCGTGGCCAAACATCCCCCATTGGTCAAACACTCAACTCATGGCTGTTACAACTTGTGCATAGCTTAAAGGTGAAGTAAGTGATTTATTTATGTTAATATAAGTGTTAAAGCTCACATATTATGCACTTTGCTGTCAATTTTATATGGTCTAAGTAGTCCCTAATACTTATTTTTTTCGATGTTTGCTGAAAAACCCATTCAGATCATTTATTGTAGCAAGCCTCTATACCCTGATTGTCCTCTGGTCTCAGGATGACCTATATTTGTGCGATCTGGCTGGCCCCTCCCACCTCTCTGCCGGGCTTTCTTTATATGTCCATGGGGCTCTCCCACCGTCTCTGCCGTGCTCTCGCGATACTAGAGAGACACTGCGTGACTGCGAACACAGTGTTTACCCCGAGCTAAGCCATACAATTTGACATGACCAGACATGATTAAAACCAGTGAAAACAGTAGCTTCAAAGTTTGATTTCTACATGAATATCTTCCCACCCTTTGTCATGTTAAAAACGAGTCATTATTAGACTACAAGGGGAAAGCTAAGTTAGTGTATTAGGAGCAAAACTTGGTGCTACAACCGAAACTACATGGGCGCTAACGCTAAAAATAAGACTCAGACGATTTAAACCAGTGAAAACAGTAGCTTCAAAGTTCGATTTCTACAGGAACATCTTCCCATCCTTTGTCATGTTAAAAACGAGTCATTTTCAGACTGCTGTGGGGAATATAAACAGCGTGTTATGAGCAAAAGTTGGTTGCTTGTCCCAAAGCTAATAGCTATACACCAGTCAGGCAAAACTACCAATAAAAACTATTATTTTAGTTTCACCGTTTAAAAAAAAGCACAGGTAGCTTCCTATCCGTTGTGTTATTAAAAACGATGCATTAATAGACTGCTGTGGTTAAGATAAATTAGTGGAGTATGAGCAAAAGCATTCTGTGTTGGTGTATGTAACATTCAGGCTGTACTAAGGGCATCTTGTCGCTTAGCGGGGAAAACAACATGGCTGTCGCTCAGAAAATTTTCCATCGGATCTCGGTGCCGTGGACCAATAAGAAATGGGGGGGTGGGGTTATCATAGACTAGTGCACAGTGGACGTTTCTGGGGGGGATGCATGGACATATAAAGAAAATACGGGAATGTGGCTGTGCCGACTATTACGTAATAGTCGGCGAGAATTCTGACTGGAGTATATTGGGGGGGAGGGGTGGGGGTTTCAGAAAGGGGGAGAGAGAGAAAAGGAGAGATTGTTATTTTTTTAAATATTTTGGCAGTCTCTAGGCACACCGTGGACCCATGGATATGTTAGAACACATTTAAAAAGTGCATTTAGCATAATATGTGACCTTTAAATCACTCTTTATTCATACAGTGATCACTTATATAGTGTGCACGTTTTATAAAGCTGATCTCTCAGTCACTCGCTCTGCATGTAATTGGCAAATAAACTTCTCGGGGATCCCACTACTGATAACCAATCAGAAGAGAGAACGCTTCAAACCGGCACCCGTCTCACTGCCGGTGCACGTGCACAGATGGGTGAATGTGTATGCGCCTACAATGGCGGAGCAGGTAAAAATCCTTCCTAATGTCTGTTTTGATGGTTTTTATCATGTTTTATCACACTTATGGATCTGAGATGATGCTAGATAACTCACTGCTTGAAGACCGCAGTGCATTAATGTGGTGACGTGGGGACGAGGGACGGGACTGCTAACTGCAGTAACTGACAGGAAGTTAGCTTAACTGACCATTCCGCTTACTGAACCTTTAATGTAGAAAAAAGAGGCAAACAATTATTTTACGTAGTAGTTTACAAAGTTTTTTCTTCCTCCTTGTGGTCAAGTGTATTGGCATTAGAGCAGTGGTTCTCAACCTTTTTTGAGCAAACGCCCCCCTAACCTTACCGAGATACTCTAGCGCCCCCCCCCCCCCCCCCAAAAAAAAAAAAAAACACAAACACACACACACTCACACACACACACACACACACACAATTAAGAATATGTTTTGGCTACATCCTCTATCAACAATAAAACATATTTTCTGTGCTGTTTTGGTTTCTTATAAGAATTATTTAAAAGAAATCCCAATATGAGCCTGTTCTATGATAGGCAGATTTAACCCACTGTCAGGTGTCTGGTTGCATAAAAAGAAAAAACACTATCAGCATTGGTTGTAATCAGGGGTGTAAAGTAGCGAATTACATTTACTCGCGTTCCTGTAATTGAGTAGTTTTTTCGTGTACTTGTAATTTTTTAAGTGATTTTTAAAACCTATACTTTTACTTTTATTTTGAGTATGTTTATTGTGAAGTATTGTACTTCGCTACATTTTATATCACCTGCGTTACTGAGTAAAAAAATAGATAGGGAAAGGAGGGAAAAGTAAAGAAATATCGCGGGGGGCTTTTATTTTTGCGGCACAATACCGGAAACTAACACAGTGAATGATCGACAGGAGGAGTTAACACATTGCGACTACATGATAACAACAAACATTGCTTCCCTTTATCATTAAAACAAAATAATCCTAGTTAAACTATCATTGTACCGCACGTGAAGACGTGAAGGCTTTTAAATGCAGCAAACCTATCATCCAGCCGTGCGATCGGCCCCTCCCTCACCTGATAGTTTAGCTTTCAGTTTAACAGTGCAGAGTAGGATGGAGACGGTGCGTGTTGCCAGGGCTGCTGTACAGGGCTTCAGTGAGCCTCTCGCGGTGCACAGCGTTTAGTATATCATCCCTCTCCAACATATGAGGGTTGTGTCTTTAACATGGTTCTGCTTGTGTGTTAGTTAACTCCATGCTTTGGCTGATTACTCTGTGTTTTCTCCACCTCAGAGACAATAGTTAGTTTAAGTTTAGTCTGGCATGACCACTTCCGCCAGCGTCTATTCGCTTGCGTCGAAAAGCTACGCAGCCCCCGGTTGCTGGCTTTCCCCTATTGTGATCCCCCTCAAATTCGGAAACAATTCGCTCAGTCAACCCGTGTGCTTATGTGCAGCGCTCTCTCTCTCACACACACACACACACACACACACACACACACACACACAGGGTGTGAGAAGTCACATTACTGTAGACAGATATAAAGTGTGGCGATACTTCGGGATAATAATATTGGCGGCGGCGGTCCGGGATGCATCCTAGCTTAGCCTAGCTGTCCAACTTCATTGTACAACTACCCCCGGGCAGAAATACCCTCATAAACTCTGGAAAATGAAGCGTGGGGGTTTGAATTGAGCACCGGACCTTATAACCAGCTAGATTAAGATCCGCCGTTCCCTTTCTTTGGTGAATTAGGGACTATGCAGCGGTGTTTTAGCGACGGGGAAAGATTCCAACGGCTTCCACTATCACCTAGCAACTCTTACGGCTACTTGCTGCAGTTGGTGTAGCGCTCACAACGTCAAAACCCTGTTCTGCCTGTAAACAGACGGACTACGGCTCTGACTACAGCGATAGGAGGTGGTGACATAAGTTCTCGAATGCTAAAAATTCTACTCGACCGCCGTAGCCGTCCTCTCAACCGCCGATGATAATGTTACCAGAGATAACACTACGTGGGTGGCTAGTTAACTCCGGTTAAGTTATCCCGTGAGCTCCTCGGGGGCTAAAGTGTATGGTGTCTTGACATGCTGGTTAGAAAGCAACACACTATGTATATTCCTTTTGTCTTTAATAGTTTTTGTGTGGCGTTTGCGGGTTTAGCCATTTCTCTGACAGTCTCTGGACGTAAAGACGTTCCATCAAAATAAGTCCCCCCCCGGCACTATTTTGCAGGACACCGCTGCTGCTTCCCGGGGTTAGCCCCGCCCTAGATGATTGTGATTGGTTTAAACAAATACAAACAGGCTAGCCCAGTTTCCCCGGTTTCCCCACCCGAATAGACGGCTCTAAACAGAGTGCTTCCAGACCCTACTACTTGCTGTAGTTTGGTCTGGCTTTGCGAGACTAGTTTAAGTTTGAATCTCGCTGCATTAGCATCAGCAATATCAGTAAACGTCATTATACTAGTCTGTGATTGGCTGATTCCTCTGCCGCTAAGGCTTTGATTGGCTGGTTGTTCTGACTCAAAGACCTCTGATTGGCTGTCTGCAGAGCCTTCTCTTTTCTAAGGCTGCGACAGTCAGCAGACCGCAGAACATTGGAGAGAATATTTAAAAAGAGGTCGAGGGGTTAGAAACATGAAAAGTTAAAATAGGCTGTTTATTTCAGGTAACCTATTTTTGCAGTCAAAAGATTCATACGATTTTTAAGAAAGTTTAAAATATATTTATTAAAAAAAAAAAAAAAAAAAAAAAAAGCTCTCGTGTCCCAGCCTGGTCCCAGCGCCCCCCTAGGTTGTACGAACGCCCCCCAGGGGGCGGTACCGCCCCCGTTGAGAAACCCTGCATTAGAGGAAAGTTAGCACAATGTATGCAGTTCAAGTTCCAGATAGGTCCGGAAAAAAAAACTTGCTGTGTTTGTGTCCCACCTTTTATTGCGGTTGCGTTTGTTCAGGTGTGAACACAGCAATCAAACTCAGGTCAGGTGCATACCAAGAGTGGACCTAACATGTGCTTTTTTTGGCAATTATTCTGACGGATAAATACTTAAAGAATGTGCCACTTGACCTTACACTTGCCACATGTTTTTAGATTGCTACAACAAACCTAGAAGTTGGAACTGGTTGAGAACGGAAAAAAACTGAAGTGCTCTTGACAGCTTGGTGGCAGAAGTCATCACAGCAGCATTCCACTATCTCTCAGTTAAAACACATATACCACTCATTAAAAGAGGATTTGTCTTTTTTTCACCAGCCCCCATGTGCAGATAAAACACAATCAGATTAAAATGAAATATCCACCGTACCGTAATGAACAATTAGGTGTACTTTGACATTTTCCCCATGTGCCTTACTTCTTGTATTAGTGTATTATTTAGAATGTATTAGTGGAATTCAGTGTGACCTCGTGGATCTGACAGCCTTTGTTCCTTATAGATGGTTGTTAGCTGTTGATCAAGTTGGAGTTTCTCTAAACACATACAGTACAGCTCTGGAAAAAATGTTGAGACCAATCTGGATGTTTCTTCAATCTTCATCTTCACATTATATAATTGTCTTACATCTTCCCTTCTAAAATTTGAAGATGCTCTATTAAAAGGGGTAAAAAAAAAAGAAGCACAGATCTCTGTGAAAAAAGAGTTAACCGTACGTATAAGAATGCATAATATGTTATTAAGGCGGGCTTAATAAGCTGCTTCGGAAAACAGTGAATGACAGGAGTTGAATGGCAAAGAAAAACAGACGGCAAAATGAAATGATGACTCGGGGGAAGCACTCTCCCACCTGCACAGACAGACACACTGTCTGGCCAGCAAACCAATCACTCTCTGAGGAAGTAGCACCTCACTACTGGGTGTCACTGGGCAGACAACAGGCACACACACACACACACACACACACACACACACACACACACACACACACACACACACACACACACACTCACACACACACAATCAGAGAACTTCGACCAAATCAGTGCTCAATTTATTGTCCAGACAGTAGCCGAACAACAGCTTTGTGTTGCCTATACCGTCTGGATTGTGTCAGTCTTGTCTTCCAGCTGTCGCCAACAGGAAGAAATTCACAGAACAGGGTCACGGTATTGTAACTATTGCTGGTTTTGATCTGACAACCATGAATTGAATATTGATAATAATAACCAAAAACTAGTACTTGTCTTAGCATTCAGTCGGAAATGCAGATCATTTGACTTTTACCCAAACACTTTAATAAAAGTATGTATATGGATTGTACAAGTCTCACATATTTGCCATTGGGTCCAACAATCAAAAAGTCTTGAAGAAAGTCCACTAGCTGTAAGGGCTCCAGCGAGTTTGCGTGAGTCGGCAAACTCCTGGTACGCCAAACCAAGCCCCAACCACAGCGAGTTTTACCAGCATCCAATGCGGAAGTGGCAAAAAATGCAGTTCACAGAGTTGCCACTAGGGGCAGATTTCAAAACAGAGGAATTTCTCATTGACTCCCATGTTATATAGGCCGATTTCATACCATTATTTAACCCATTTAAGGCCTGGTTCAAAAAACATTCTAGTCTGTATGTTTAGGTCATTTTTCCATGACAACACAGAGGTAGGTGATTTTCTTTGGACCAGGCTAGTTTTTATTCTATTGGAGGTTCAAACGTATGAATAATTGGGGCGTGGCCTCTTGAGTGACAGCTAGCCGCCCGCTGGCCCTCACTTCGTCTCGGAGGTATAAGTCAGCTAGAAGGGTGTATCTCCCTCCCCCCGACGTCACATCAATGCCCTTTTTTGGTAAGGGGAAATGAGGCGGAGTCAAAATCTGACAAAATGGTGCATAGGAAAGGACGATTGGATGCAGTTGAAATAACTGAGATCAGCCCGGATGCTACATCCATTTTATATACTATCTTTGCACCAAACACACGAGGGGAAGGCTACGCTACTAAACTGTTAAAGGAGATAGCTGATTGTAGTTAAAAGTAATTCAAAGTTGCACAATGGCTGTATGTTACTACACTTTAGGGTAGATGTTGCTCTGAGTCTACATGAAGTGTTCTTTACTGGGCCAAATGCAATGGCACAGGGACGCCTGACAAAATGTTTTTAACCTACCATTGAACAGCTTGACTAGAAAGGAGTAGGGAACCATCTTGGAGCACCATCATTTGTTTTCCCTGGGATCAGTGGGTGCCACAGTGCTTAGCCACAGCCGTCCAAAATGTTTATTATCAACTTTGTCTCCTAGAAATTGTTTTATAAATCACTAAAATTAAATGCGGAGGCAAGGTTTTTTAAGTAAATAATAGCACAGGATGTCTTGTAGGCTATTGCAAAAGCAGATATCTTTTGGGAAATCCAATGAAGCACATTGTAATGTCCTCAGTATGTCTCTAGAAATGACAGCTACTGTTTAGTTCAACATGCATATGCTGTTGCAAATGAGTTGTACTGTATGCAGTGTAAGCATAATATCTTGGACACAGGGTTGTTATAATAGTGTATTATGACACAGGATTCTGCATCTCTGGAAAGCTTTCCAGTTAGCTTTATGCTATTCGCAGAACCAACACATCAAGCCACAGAACCTGGAATGTGGCAAACAGGGAGCAAATGTGATCAAATTGCTACTTTTTTCCCTGTCTAAAGTTAGGAAATGGACAGTGGCAATATCTCTACAAGATGTCTAAAAATCGAAAGCAACTTGAGTTGGTCTTTTGAAACAACGTTATACACATCCTATAAAGGTTTTTCCAAAAAGAAAAAAAAGTTCTGGCAAAGAAAATTTAAATATGAGAAATTCATCAAATATTCAAGACATCTCCATATGTTTGCTGTGAATCAGACGTGACAGAGTCTTCAGGTTATGGCCCAACATGGGAGCATCTGTCTCTATGCCTCACATATGGGGATATGGATCCAATAATCACATTTCTTCATGCTAATTCCACTCTGTCAGACATTTTACCCACGGCCGATGAGATACCAGTGCAGACTGGATGCAGTGTTAATATTGTTGTGCAAGCCTTGCCTTATTTGGTTTTAGCACCTCGGCAGTGAGCGCTGCGGTTACAAGCTGTTGTGGGGTGATCTGTTGACTCCCTATAGTCATGCTAGCGTATTACTATTGTACAAAGGAGGAGGTGGGTGGGTGTGTGTGTGTGTGTGTGTGGGTGGGTGGGGGGGGGGGGCTCTGCTAGCAATGCAAG